>NW_019384503.1:380617-401671 GCF_000671375.1 Centruroides sculpturatus | reverse complement strand
AATATATATATATATATTATTTTTTAAATATTTTTGATTGTCTGTTCTCTCTTTTATGATATAACAAATAAGTTCATAAAAATTAATATGTGGGTTATTTAAAAAGCCTCCGTGGGTCAGTGCCTGACCCACGGGTCATAGGTTCGTCGTCACTGCCATAGGCAATATCAGCTTTGCTTGGCAAGAATTAACTGATAAATGCATGAACAAAGTGTGGAAGAAATTATGGTTGAAGGTATCCAAGAATTTTCAACGAGAAGATCCTGTCACTGTATTGTTAGGTTGACCAAACTCAACCTAATCAATACAGCAGGACTAGGAGATGTAGGTGAGCAGGATATTGAGGAGTTACTGCAGGTTTATGGTGAGAGCCTTACCAATGATGATCTTCAAGAACTAGCAAAACAAGGAATTCATGTGGAACTGGAAAATAGAGATTCTGAAAACTTGGGTTTTTCATTTTCAGAATCTCTATTTAAGATAACCGAAATCATTGATCAAATTGTAGCAAATTATCCGTATTTTGAAAGGAGTGCAAAAGCAAGATGAGGTGTTCTGGATGCGATCTTTCACTACCGACATTTGTTTAAGGAAAGAAAAAAAAGCAACAAATGAAAGTACAAGACTATTGCGAAAATCAAGAATTTCAGAAAAGTCAGGACCTTCATCACAGAAAATGAACTTTACATTTTTGTGTGCATATGTTTATGTGTTATTTAATATATATTATTATACAAATTAATATAACAACAACGTAAAATTGAAGTAAAATTAGTTCATTTTTGGTCGTGTGTTCCCCATTCCCTATTTACTATGTTAAAATGACCTTGTTTAACACTGTTTTGCTTAGCGCTTTGTCTTCTAGGAATGCAGCATCTTCCACATTAAGCAGGGTGTTACAGTACTTATTTAGAGCATGGGATAATAAAGGAATAAAGGATTCAAAAATGTTCAAATTCAAATGGGTCAAAATAATTTAACTATCAAACACAAATACTGCAAAGAAAATTACATATTTAATAAATTAAATTGCTGCATTTTGTATTTAAAATAAATAAATTACAACAAAATACAAAAACATTTTTAAAAATTAATAAATATAAAATAAATTTTCTTTCGTTTAAATAAAATAATAAATTAAATTTAAAATTTTGAATTTTATAAAATGGTTCCATGAAAGAAAATAGCTTCAATTAAATCCTCCTTCATAGATGCCCTTAAATCATCTTTAACTTTTTAAACTTGAAAATAATCTTACCACACTGACTTGTATTGGGGGCATTGCTGTGACAGATCTAGCTGCATTGAAAATAATTTCTGGATAAATGGAAATGGCTTCTTTCTCATTCAATTTTGATCAACGGTCATACTTTTCTATTTCACTTAGCCCATTTAAAAAATTTTGTTCAAATTTTATTTTTTTAATTTCTGCTAGTTTAGTTTCTTGATTTGTTAAACATCTTTACTTTGTGATGTTCTGAATTATCGAAATATGTTTCAGAAGCAATCCCTTTTTTTGGAGATGATGATTCCAAGTTGTCATTACATTCATAATATTTATTTTCGTATTTTGATTCATAAATGTAAGGTAACTGCAATCTCGTCAAGCAAATAGCTATTTTTCTTTTCCTGAGGCAATTTGTTTGTTATTTAGCAAAATTTGATTTATTAGAACAACATAAATAGTAGCTAACAAGACTTTTTTGTCTAACAACTGAATCTCTCTTTTTCTCATTGAAGATAAAATTGTGTAAGCAACAATTCCTCCAACAATTTCGTTAAGCTGATGCATCAAAGTTTTTTCACTGTAAGAAACAATTTCCATGTGTCAAATTTTCAGCTTGTAACTTTAGGGTAACAGTATAAACGTATGACAAGATGCTCTCTAATTTTTCTGTTTGTTTTCTAATGATTTTCAGTTAATGAAACACTTGGATTATCAATGTTTTTAAAGGTTTTCAATTGAAGCAACCACTTAACCATTAACTAAAGTGGTTAGTCATCTCCACACACCGGAATGAGATATAAATAACACTTAACGTTAAACCTGGTGACCAGAGTGGTTGTGTAATAGGATAGCTAATGTTTTCGAGGCCCCTTCTGGGCTTTTTTTCAGGCCTTTTTTTGTATAAAAAAGAAGCCGGACATTGCGAATCAAATATTGTAATATGATATGATAGCCAAGAAACGGCAGGTCAGTATAGCATACAGAAGATGGCAAACCATTTTCCAAATACTACGTAATGGAAAAGATCCACCGAACCCAGTCAGACCACTGGGAATATACATCATCCCTCTCAGAGATCCATAGATTTGACAGAGATATGGTTTATATTGGCTCCACCAAACATACATTGGGGATAAGGATTAAAGAGCATAGGGCTGACATACAACACAACAGATTTACAACAGCTCTCTCAACATATGCCACCGACCAGGACGTCATGGCGGACTTTAACGCAGCACACATTATCTGCACTACCAACCATCCAGAGCATCTCAAATTCTTGGAGGCTATGGAAATATTCAGAGCAGAATGTAGCAACATGTGCATCAATTTTAAAGAGGAGATGGCCCTTTCAACAGCATGGCAGATCCTGCTAGATGATAATATTTTAAAAATTTCATCAACATCAATAAGAAGCGCATGCTTTACAGAAAACATCACTTGTTTCATTTTAAAAATGTCTATAAACATCAATTAGAAGCACATTCACTTTACACAAAACAACACTCGTTTTATTTACATCTTCTGGAAGGTTTCCATGTTTGATGATTTGAACGGCAATCTTTTCGAAAGGAAATATTCAATTCGTAACGTCCTGCTTCTTTTTTACATAAAAAAGCCTGAAGAAGAGCCCAGAAGGGCCTTGAAAATGTTAGCTATCCTATTACGCAACCACTCCGGTTACCAGGTTTAACGTAAGTGCTTCTCCAGCGAGTAGATTGATCTAAAATAAATTTTTTTCTACCATGCCTTTTCAGAATAGCATCTATTTTAGGGGTTCTAGCTACAGTAGATAAATGTGTTAATTTTGTAATGATTTTAAGCTACCTGAGAGTCTTTTAATTCATCTCTTATCACTAATTGCAACGTCTGAACAGCAGATCATATATGTTGGATTTGAAACACTTTGGACACTTCCTCCACAATATCATCTAAATATTCTTATTTTTCTATTATTGGCTCTTTGTGTGTCAGTGGTGAATATTTCATCAATGTTTTTCAATGCATTTTCATTATCTTGATTTATTTTCTGTTATTTTTAACATATTCGAAGCATTATCTGTTACAATACACAAAATTTGCTCTTTTTTAATTAATTTTAAAATCTTCTAATACCTCTTGAACCAACTTCTGCAGATACTCTCTCGTATGATGAGCCATAGTGTCTTTTACTGCTAATGTCTTTGTAACAATTGTATTATTCTCATCAATAAATTGAACATTAATTGCAAAATAATTCACTCTATGGCAAGTGCATGCATCCATTTTAATAAATACCAAGCAATTCTTCAGTCTTTTTCAAAGTTCATCTTTTCTGAAAACAGCCTCTTCAATTATAAATCTTCTGATGTTTTTTCTATCCAGTGAAACTCCAAGTTCTTTTTTTCCTTTTTGCCATTTAAGCCTAAAAAGGCCGGTTATGAAAAAAAGATTTAAGATACACTATCTTACACCACCATTTCAATTATGAGATTTTTAAATTTTGCATTTATCATTGTTACTGTAATTTTATCCAAAGTAAAGAATTTGCTTAATTGTGTTTGTCCTGCCCTAAATTTGTGGACCTTGTTTTTTCCTTTTCTTCAGAACTAGCAAAAGTGCTAATTTTTGCTTCACATAAATGTTTACCTTCATTATTTTCTACAATGCATTTACACTGATAATATTTTCCATCCATTGTAAGATTATAATAATCAAAAACTACAGACTTTGAATTTGAAAACACTTTCTTTGCCATTGTGAAATTGTGAAAGGATAATTAGGTATCTAAAAATATTTAAGTTTATAAAATTAGGTATAACTCAAAAATAATATGTAGATAAATATAATTTATACTCACGAGTCACAACAAGTAAAATAATCTGAATTTGAGAATCAAGGTAAAAATGAAAGGTTTGTTAATTAATTAATTAATTAATACCAGAGTTCATTCTTTCCATAGACTATAAAACATGTGAATAATGCACTGACAATGGACCTTGAACACTAATACTGTCAGTTCATTGTTAGTTCATTTTTGAGAGCTTATCTCAAGACATACTATTTGCCCTTAAATTTCAAAGTTTTTGCAGTGCTACATTGTAGAAAACTTCTGTTTCATTGGAATTATACTCTAAATGTCATCTTTCATGTATGCTCTACTGAATATCTGGTTCAAACAATTGATGTTTGGTCACTTTTCACTAATCCACATTTTGATATCGTCCATGTTAGCAGACTTTGTCTCACTGCAGATTTCCCAAAAAGAAATGTCATGTCTGTTCTTAAAACAGTTATGTTGGTTGAGCCAATAGCCACAAAGTATGAATAAATAGAACATACCAAATATGAAGAATTAAACTGTTCAGCAAACTTTTCTGTTTGAAATTTCATTAATTAAAGGGTCGCTGCCTTCAGAAAAATCAGCCTTACATTTCAGTTTGAATTATTTTAGGAATGCTTTGTTCACAAGATTTAGTTGCTTATTGGCATTGTTCTTCCGTTCAAATGCCTTTATAAAATTCTCTTTGTTTTCCAATAGCATTGAAATTAAAGAGGAAGATGGGTCATATTATCTTTCAGATTTTGATATTTTTTGTGTTATTCTTTAACTTGCATCAAATCTTAACTTTTTTTTCAACCATCAAAATTTTACATTTTGACATTGCACAGCAGAATTCAAAGGTGTACGTGCTATGCAAGCAAACCACAGAGAGACGTAAATATAACAACAACAAAAACAAGTTTATTAATTGATACAGCAATAGGTTTTAAAAGGCAGTTAGTGAAAACTTACAAAAATTTTAGTGTTTGAACAAAAAAGTTATACATTTTATACAGCATTATCAAACTGAGGCTAACAACCAATAAATTAATATAATTGAAATCGGGCTCGAAAATAGATCTTATTTCAGAAAGTGGTTTGCACAACAGAAACAGATGATGTATCATAAACATTACAAGCATTTTACAAAAAGCATTCAACATTCTTTAGTATAACAATTCTTTTTTCTGTTACAGTAATCATATATCTATTTAGGTGAAGCTGAATAATTAATGATTTAATTTTACAATTTATGTTAGATAATAGATAAAAGGATGGCACCAAGGGATTTTCTCTTTCTGTTGCAAATAAAACACATTCTGATGCCAATATATGTCAGTCAATCTTTGTTTACAGGTTGAAACAAATGAGTTTTTGTTAGGAAATTCCAAACAGTGACAAAGGATAATCCAAGGTTGTTTAACAATTTATTAATAGTGATGGGCCACATGTCCTAGGAAGTCACATTACTGGGTGTCAATAATTTGTTATATAACAGTTGTCTGTAATCATTACTTGGTAGGGAGATTATATTTCAGAATCATAGCAAACACAGATAGATTAACTAACAGTCAGAGGTGACCTACCCAATTACATTCTTATCATAGACCCTGGCACAGAATGACTTAAATGAAAAACTTGTCTGAAGAAAAATAATTGTATTTTTTCTACTTTGTCTATCAACAATCTTCCCATATAGAAAATGCATATAAAATACTTAATCTAATTAGCGTGTGAAACCTGTAATAGTTATTAAGTAATGAAATTCTTACTTTAACAACAAGCTTGATGAGATTCAAATTTTCTTTAGCATCTAGTGTGACTTTTTTAAATGTAATGGAAACAAGCCCTGAGTGGTAAAATAAATACCTAAAAATTTAAAGTATGAGACAATATCCAATTTGTGATTCTCTAAATAATAATTATGCAATTTTTTTAAGCTTGCCATCACTTCAGAAAATTATTGTTTACATTTTTTTAGGTTAACTGTTGGCTAGTTGTCCCGACAGTATTTGTGGATCAAATTCATTCTTTCCCAAAGAGCTAATGTGGTGTTAGTCAACAAAAGAACATCGTCTGCATATAGGTGCAGACGATGTTCTTTTGTTCATGTCTGCACATAGTATGCTATTTATGTTTATATGTGATGATAAGGCAATTTCAGATGTTCAACTCTGTATAAATTTAAGATGATCATTTAAAAAAAGAATAAAGAAAAGTTGGACTTAAAAACAGATGTAAATATAGAAATGTCTTAATAACCAGTGTTTTCTGTTTATATTCTCTTGTCCAAACAACTGTCAAACACCTGCTACAAAAATCCATTAGTGACTCAGTAAAATATTACTTTCTAAATCCAATTTTTGCTAGTAATAAGCATATTATAATTCTATATGTTTAATGTCAAATTAACCATTTAATTCTTATTTTCTTACTAAACAAAGATATTTCCATTTCATCCAAGGACTATTTACCTTGTTTGCTAGTTACTATAAGTAAGTTTGACTGTGTTTTGTTTCATTTATATTAATACAGTTTTCCTGAATTTTCTCAATAAATTTTACTGAAATTATTGGATTTTTGGAAATATTCTGTGTGTGTAAAGTTTGATAATGTAAGGACAAACTCTTTACACAAATTAATTGATTATAACAAAATGGCACAGTTGATGGCAAAAACTGCTTATCAGATAGCAAAAATTAATATTATTGTATAGTCTATTATTAAAAAGAACTTAATCATCATTTGTTTTTGATGAATTAAAATATTTTTATGCAAATATGTTTTCAGAAGTTATAATTTTATTGTAGAAATTATACTTTTTCTTCTATTGGAATTTGTTGACTTACTTTCATAATCTAATACTAATCTTTTTAACCAGACTCTCTAAACATAGTCAAATCTCACTGTACTTGTCAAAATATTCTTTCAACCACCAATACAGTGTGTATTTCTATTAATAGGACTTATTAAACTGGTATATAAGATTACTACAAATCTGTGTGACTGATTTGCAGTAATCTTATATACCAGTTTAATAAGTCCTATTACAGTAGAACCTCGAAAACTCGGCTCTCGATAACCCGGCACTCCGGATAACTCGGCCACACCCTGGCAGGGCAAAAAAATCCTTAGTTAATTAATTTTCATTATAGACAGCTTTATAAAAGTATAAAAGCTCTCATAAAGTATTTTTCTGAGGTCTGTCTTATCAGGTAAATTACTGTACACAGTGTATTCATTAATTTTCATTTTCATGTAGTAAAGGCTCTATGCCTTCATAAAGGACGTACTTTTCGTTTGTTTAAGGGTATTTGGGCAGTTTATTCTCTGTTATATTCTCAAGTAAAGAATACGTACAAGTACAGTACAGTATTTTCTGAGGAAACACTCGTACTTATTTTTTTTTAACCCCATTCTCGATAACCCGGCATTTTCACAAACTCGGCCACCCTTCGGTCCACATTAGGCCGAGTTTTCGAGGTTCTACTGTAATAGAAATACACACTGTATTGGTGATTGAAAGAATATTTTGATTAAATTAAGGACATTGAGGCATATTAAATTAACTCACTGTACTTGTATTTAGCAGAATGAGAAAAAAATACTGTTGTAAAAAGTAAGGGCACTCATATATTGGGGCACATGCCCCTTTGTTGTTGGGTTGCCCTTTACTTAATTTCAAAGAGAGCTTTAAGATTTCATTTTATTTTTAAACTAGTTACTCATTATTATCAAAGAGAACTTTTGTTTTTACTGATGACCAAAATTAAAATAAAAATATTTGTTGTTAAACAAAAATTTGATTTAGTGGGACATAATCGTTGGGTTGAGTACCAAGGTATCACCATATTTGATATATGTGGTTACATTAAAGGATTAAGTAAGTATGTTAATTAAGGATACTGCCTATATATACTCGTTTATACATACAGGTATACAACAGTGGCGTGCCGTCATTAGAAGTGGTGGAAGCGCCGCTTCCCTCTTATTTTCTAAAAAATAAATACATATTAATTTTAAGTGTACGAAAATAATCGCGCAATATTTTATTATAACCGCATTACGTATCTTATTACAAATTTTTATATTACACGTGAAAAAAAGATAAGGTTGCTATTGTATATTAGATTATTAGTGGCAGAGTGGAATCTCTGTATCGTCAGATTCCAAAAAGCCAAATTCGCGCACGCGCTTTACGAAGCACCGACCTCACCTGGTTTAGCCGGTGGAAGCCTACGACCTAGGGTTGATGCTTATACATATAACGCTTCCAATTCTATCCGGGACCGGTTCCGGGCCGTTAGCCGCCCGCTCGCTCGCTAGATATTTGGCTGATTACGCGAATAACGAGTAGATTTATAACTTAACCCGACCGATAAGAATTTACTTGTATGTTTTTAGGATAGTTCTGTATAGTTGACGGGAGTTTAAAAAATCCGTTAAAATATTTGATATATTCCGATCTCCGATTTTATGTTACTCACGGATTTCAATGTTAAACCATTGATATTACGATTTCGTATGTCCAATCTTTAAGGGGATGTAGAAAAAAGCGTGTACAATTCTTGTATAATGTTAAAAAATTAACCGTTACTTTGACAGCGTCATTTACAACTAAATTTAATGAATGAGAGAGATGCACCAGGTACAGAAAATGCTCTAGAATTTATTTTCCTTAAATTTACGATTTACGTATCCGTTTGTCGTAAAAATTTGTCTTTCCACTTTTTTCCCGGAGACTACAAATATTCCAGTACAAAGTAACCGGTTTCGACTTATTTCTACTTAAGAAGTAATATAATTAAGCGATTAGGGAATTGGGGACATAAACAAACCCCGATGAAAGCCGAAATTTTACTTAAATAAAAGCCTAACCGAACCAATCTATAGCCGAGTACAGTGGGAGTGATTTCTTTGAAATATTAGATGTTATAAAGACACATTTTTCTAGTTCGACGAGAGCGACCGAAAAGTTGTAAATTTTGGAAATTTTCGTGGACGACACCCGGTCCTAAAACGAATTAGTTAGAAAACAAATGACTATTAAGTTTAACATATTTAGATTTTTACGGCTATGGTGAGAAACGTTTAAAATCTACAACGGCCCCGTGGCGTCCTTTGAGATATACTAGCGATCCGACGAAAGAGGTATTTGACGTCGACCGGTATCGGTACCCCGGGGATTTGGCAGTCCGCGCGTACGCACGCTCCGCAACCGTCTTGGATTCCATCCATTAGCCACTGGTAGGGAGCTATTTGACGAAGTGCATTGTTTTAAGATTTAAAAAGTAAAGAATATTTTATAGTTTTATGTATGTTTCTTAGCAAAGCTATATTTAATTATAGTTTTATTTAAAAGTATATTCATATAATTGAAGCATATTTTGTATGTACTAGTACTGTACATCCACCACGTATTTTATTTCACCGAGTAAGTTTTTATTATTTTATTTTTAATCGTAGCCCGTATCGTGGCTAGCGATTCGGAATGTAATTGTGACATTAAAAATGCATTTAGGGAAGTCTACGGTTTTTACTGGCTTATCGAGTAAACGATACGAATGGACGGACCCTAGTCAATCGCGTGTCAGTGACGGTCTAGTCACTGACGCGCGATTGACCGATTGCCCCTGGATATCGGCTTCTTACAGAAACACGGCTTCCCTATCGTCAAATGTCACGGCACTCCCCTGGTATACAGTGATACCTTGGTACTCGACTGAACAATCACGACTCACTAGAACAAATTTTTGGTTAACAACAAATATTTTACAAGTTAAAATATAACAACTTGTATTTCAATGTAAAACTTAATTTTAAAATATAATTGTAAGGTACACTGAAAAATCTTATGAATCTTGATTTCTTGATACAACTCTGCTGCTAATTGATTTTATCATCTACAAAAAGAATAACCGTTTAATGTATAAATTCAAATATCTTTGTGTTAGTTGGTGTTCTATTAGTAGTTTTTTTTATAAAAGAATAATTACTTTAAAAATAATCAAAATAATAATAAAGAAAAAATAGTTTTCATAATATAAATTGTAAATTGGCCCTATGTAACTTACAACAAAACTAGACGCCGAGTCAGTGTAGTTGTAGTTAGCGTTGCATAGAAGAGTTTTCGTTGGGTTTCGTTACGTAACAAACTTTTCGTTGGCTGCGTTTAAATACTACTATCGTCTTTGCCTCGGTATTTTATTGGGCCGCGGACCTATAAATTTCCGCTAGCGACCGGCTGTTTCTCTGTCCTCCTTTAATCTCGAGAACGGAAGGATTAATAGATGAAAGTCCAGACCAGATATCGAAAGCTAAGGACGGCAGGCCCCGCTTACCTATACGTTATTTCAATAAAAACTTTTCTCCAGAACGCACTATAAGTCCGTTTTTATTGAAACGGATAGATTATCGGAAAAAGTGCGGTATACAGGGACAAGGCGTAACTAAAATGGAGCGCATATATTTTAAATTAATTAAAAATACAGTATTAAAAGTGCCAGTCCATCATTATCTTTCTTTTTGGACAGACGACGCAAACGTAACTGGTGCGGTCTGTTCCGGTAATAACACCGATGATGAATTATAATAGTAATGTGTGTTTAACGACGATTTGAACCAACGAAGATCCTTCTTTAGGCCATGGTTCGGTTCTTGTTTTGATGACAAAAATACTGCGATCGAAGCCAGGCTTCGTTAAGGCATTAAACGTTACGTCATCCGAATTAACGAAAGCGTATTACCGAAAGAACATTTTCAAAATTTTTTATAACCCGCCAACTGCTAGCAGACGCCCACCGTTTACTAAAAGTCGACGACGACGGCGCCATTTTGAAAACTTAATTTTTCATTTCGCTGTTTTGCAAGCGGGGTCGCCCTGACTTTTTCGTAGCAACAGCCAAAGTAGAAAGTCATTCCCGGAATTACTTTTGTATCGACCGGAGGATATAAAAAATGATAAAAACTTTGCGTTTGTTCAGTTTCTCCAGCAACTTTACTTTTCGTTGTTAATAGGAAAATTGTATCGGGCGTTTCGTGGTACTCTTTTCCTTCTATGCCGACTGCTCTGCGGCTATTCGTCTGTCAAATGGCCAGACGAATAAAATTTTTGCCACGGGAAGGAGGAAAGGGGCGAGGGCCACCCGTGGGAACGCGCAGATAGGCGAGGCGCGGCGAACATTTGGCGTTTCGATACCCGACCTAAGCGACGATGCCACGTCTAACGACAGACAAATTTGACCACGGGTTCGATTCCGGATAATCGGTGGGAACGAAAAGGTTATTTCTCCCGTAACGCGTATGTTGACGGTAACGGTTTTACGCGGCTAAGAGTCGCGCGCGGTGTTTTTACGAGTTATCGGAATTAGTAAGTGGTCTGGGTATCCGTTTAGGTGGAACTGGCTCTGTGGGACACGGCGGGACAGGAAGATTACGACCGTCTCCGCCCGCTGTCCTATCCGGACACGGACGTCATCTTGATGTGCTTCAGCATCGACAGTCCCGACAGCCTGGAAAACATCCTGGAGAAATGGACGCCGGAAGTGAAACATTTCTGCCCCAACGTCCCCATCGTTTTGGTGGGAAACAAAAAGGATCTGCGCAACGACCCCAGTACCATCAAGGAACTGGCCAAAATGAAACAGGAACCGGTCAAACCGGAAGAAGGACGTTCCATGGCCGAAAAAATCAACGCCTTCGGTTATTTGGAATGTTCGGCCAAAACCAAGGAGGGGGTGAGGGAAGTTTTCGAAATGGCCACCAGAGCCGCTCTGCAGGTGAAGAAGAAGAAGAAGAAAAAGTGTATTTTGTTTTGACGCGGCGGCCGCGCGCTAAATTCGGCCAGAATTAAAGTCGGTAGCGTAACCGGACTGGCAGTATTTCCACCCGGGATTAGTGTTGTTCGTCGGACGCTTTCTAGTCACCGGACTTTTCTAGTGCGGATTGCGTAAATTCGTCGTTTCCTACTTTGGCCCGGCGGAGCAACTTCTTCCCCCGCGGCGTTTATTCCCAAGACCGGAGCACGGGCGGTTAGGCAGCCGACCGGAAGGGAGGTCTTCTACGTCAATCGAAGCGTTCTCCGTCCAAACGGGAAGGATATTTTCGGCCAGCGCTTAAAACACCCCCGGGGAAGCGGGCTCCGCAGCTACCGTTCCTCGGCCTTTTTTACCGGGCGGACGGTGACGTTATTTATTTGGCGTAAACCGGGCAAAAGGTAATTTCGTCCGCTCCACGGGAAAAGTGTAAATATTAAACTGTCCGTGCCGCGGCCAATTTACTCATTTGTCGGACGTAGTAAAAGTGTGTAACAGTTTCCGCAGTTCTCTAACGTCAATAAAACGTAAATTAACGTGTCATTCGTTTATTTAACCGCCGCTGCGCATTTCTACGAAACTTGCGCCGTCGGAGGGTGCGGCTTAAAACGGGTACGGATGTACCGGAGACGGGCCATCTTCCGAATAATGCCGCTTTCCACCGCGGCCTAGGCTAGGGTTTTCCGGAGTCCGTCGCCGTTTACTAAATTACGGGTTTATATAAGCAAAGGCGATTAATAACGAAGTTTCTGGGCCGGCACTTTAAAATATATTCCGGCCTTTAACAAGGCGGACGAGGCAAATAACTGGCGTCGATCCAAGTATGGTATTTAAATGCAAAAGAGGCGCCGGGGAAGTAACTTTCCGCATCCACGAAGGGACATGGGGTGGGTGTATCGGCCAAATAGTTTACTGGGGAAGGAAAGCCGACGGGTGGCATTTCCGCCCGAGACCGAGAAGGAGCCGGAAAATCCTTTTTATTGGAGTTTAGAGGACGGAGGTGATGATCTCGTGCCCTTCGGCTTTTCTTCCCCATCGACGACAATACCCAAATTTCGCTTCTTCCGGCGCCGGGGCTCCCGCGTCTAAAGGAGTTACGTTGCACGGGTGTGCGGCGACGGAAAAGCGCGGATTTCGGCGGCAAAAATTATAAACAGACTCGGAAAAGACCGACGACGGGTTTTTTCCCGCGGGAAAAGAGTATTTTGTGGCAGTCCACTTCTTAATACCCCGGGTAGTAAAATCCCGCTCGGTATTTCGCCGGAGCGCTTTTAATCCGGAAGTTTAAGGCCGTAATCCGCACCGTGGCGCCGGTCGGGGTCGAATGGCCGGCCCAGCACGAAAGTAGGGGCATCCGCGGGCGCGAAATAAGGAGAGCGGCCGGGAGGAGGAGGACGCTGGACTTTTATTCAGGTCTGAGTTACACGGAGGTTATAAAGAGACGACTCGCGGTCCATCATTCACACTTGCACTTTGTCCCGTGACAGTCACCGTCCTTGTTGCTGATGTCTTGGCAGTGAGTCTCGCAGTAGCCCTCGTACAACGGACAGCCGAACTGCGACTTGGCCGCTTTGTGCACCACCATCTGCAGGATCTTTCGCAGTTGACCTTCGGGTACCACCAGGCTCAGCAATTTCTGCACGTGCTTCTCTCCTGAAAAGTTTGCCCGCGTTAGCCCGGGAGTCGTCGGATGACTTTTGGCGGAACGAAAGGAAAGGCCCGGCGGTGGAGACGTTTTCCGGACCCACGTTTCGAGCGGTGGATTTTAGGGCGAAACGTCGACGGTTCGATAATTAGCCCGGTCGTCCGGCGTTCTTAGTAAACTCTGGTTACGCCTTTTGGCGGAAAAGAGAAATTTCGTCCGTTCTTGCGGCGTGGCATTCGATACTAGAATTAAAGCCGAAGAGCGACGGAGGAAAGATACGCGTCGCGGCGCTTTTCTTCTTAAGAACGCGTTGGAGGCATCAAAAAGAAGAGCCGGTCGTCCGCTGCCACTGGCCCCTCGACCTACGTAACCCGCGGCCGCCTTTACGCAGACGCCGGAAAGGTAAAATTGGTTCCGTGCCCGGTCCGCCCGTCCGAGTTTTCTGCAGTAGGCAAACGGGTGTATTTCTCGCTTGTTACGCCCCGCGACTCTCTTTTCCGCCTTTCAAAAGCGCGCGAATGCCGACTAATCCCACCCGTCACGTTTTTTCTCGTCGGTAAACGTCTCCTCCCGCCTTTTGCCGTTCTTTCGCTCCGCCGGTGGACGGCCGAGGAGGAGAGGAGAAAAGGGAACTTACTGAGTCCGCAGGATGCCAGCGCCACCATTCCCAGCAGGAGCAGAAGGACCGCAAATTTTCTTTCCATGGTGATGACGTCGACTGAAAAACAAACGATCGGCTTTTATTTTCTGTGGCGGAAAAGTAACGGACCGAATTTCCTCGCCTTCCGCCGGGAAACGGCCCGGCCACATATTATGAGAGACGGGAAAGACCCGGGGTGGTCGTACGACGGAGAGAAGGAAGACGGCGCGGGTTCGCCTCCCTACGCAAACTTGATATTATTTACCGTCGGGAAGAGAAGCCGCCTTTTCCGGTGCATAAAATCCGGTCGTCTTCCCTCTCCGCCGTTCCTAGAAATTTTAAAGGCGGCGTCGACCATTCCCGGTCCCCACCCGCGCCCGGGAGAATTAAAAACGATCCCCGCCGGAAGGTTTTAATGCCGCCACCGCCGACGGTCCGTATCCCGGGAAGGGGGAGGGCTCCGGACCCACCGTTTTCGACGCTGGTTCCGCCCGCGGGAGGCGGGAAACGGCACTCACCTGTCGACCGGAAGAGAAACGGATAAGTCGGACGCCAAGGCGGCGCTTTTATATTCGGGGGAAGAGAAAGCAGCGGCGGCCGCGTCATCCGGCGCGGCGATCTTCGAATGCCTGCGTCCTTCGTCACCCGTCGTAAATCCGCGCCGCGCCTTTCTCTCCGCCCGTTTAAAAAACCGGCCGATCCTTTCCGGTCATTTGGCCCCTTACACCAGGGGCTTTCGTAATTTTTTATATTTAGGGCCAAGATTTCCCCCCCTGCGGCGGGAGGCGAAAGGGAAAAATAATGTTTGCCACGTTCGCTTTATTTAAACTCTGGATTGTAATTGCGCTTACAGATAGCCCGGTAGCGCCACGGTAATAACCGCAGTTGTCGGGTCCGTTCGAAAGTGAAAAAAGTTTTACCCGGACGATAATTAATCCGTCATCATTATCAAATAATCTTTATTACTTTGCCTGATACTGCCTGGCGTAATCGGGCAAGAAATTACACAAGCGATTACGTCGATGTTACATGCGGATGACAATTGCAAAATAATGTTTGGAAAGAAGTAAAGAAAACGAGAAAATAAATAAATACATAAATAGAAAAACAAGAAGAAAAAAATTAAATTAAAAAAAATAATAAAGTAAATAAATGCGCGTATAGGCCTATACAGCGTAGAGTAGACAGAAATCGCTAATTTATTAGGGGGAACGTCGAGTAATGGCGGGAATGGATTTTCTGCCGCACGATTGCCGCTCGGAAAAGGCCCACGCCGAACCCGTAAAACGGGCGGTTTGTGTTTTTCGTCGGCCGCCCCACTCTCCCCCGTTCCCCCTCGGCCGTAACCGTAACCACGGTCGAATAAAATAACCGAAGTGGTTCCTCGGTCGTTCTTACTTGGCCGGTGAATGTCGGACAGATTGGCTAGTTACGAACTCTGACGACGTTTATTGTTCTAAATTTAAAATACGCCGACTAATTTCCTCGCTCCTAAACACTGGCGCAACGTTTTCCGATTCGAATCCAAATAAGTCACTCGGCCGCTCCGTAAATAATCGTACCGGTAAAAATACCGAAGTGAGAAGGCGTGGATAGTTGCCGCCCGCGCTTGGCTACTTCCGCAGTTTGTAGGGGGTGCGAAATGTTCCGACGTTTCGGTTACGGATAAATTACCGAAAACATTTTTGTATCGCCGGTTTTCGGCATTATTTTTTTCCGGTTTTCTGAAATAAAAATCTCTATATCGACGTAATTTCTTTAAACTAACAAAAAAATAAAATAAAACTCTCGGAAAAATAAAAAATTTATTTATTAAAATAGAATCTCTTTTATAAAAATAAACAAGAAAAACGTTGCACGGTTTTTGTAATTAAAGCAAATCGGACGTGTTGCGCTAAATTTTAATTTTTGTAACTTATCGTTACTTTTTACGAAATATAATTTACTCGCTGTTTTAGAAAATATGCCGCCAAAACACCTTCGGCATCTAGTGTTTTGAGTGATAATTGAGAACGAATCCTTGTAACAAAGTACCCGCCCGAGAAAAACCTTTAACTGTTAAGATAAGGCGATTCGAGATGCTGGGTCCGTTTGCCTCCAATAACTTCATTTCGTTCACCGAATCGAAGCGCCAATCTTTTATCTTCGTTAAAATATATTTTGAGCTAGTATCTTGTCAACTAGAATAATCGATAACACCGACACTTTCTTTTTCTTGATTCGCTACCTCTGATCGAAAGTGTTAGGACGTTGGGATCGACGATACCTCATCTTAAGGAAAAATCGTTTCATCTGTAACGCCAATACCGGGACGGCTTGGTCGTATCACCGTACGTGCTAAAGAAAATCTTGGAACAAAAAGGATTATTTGCATGTTTCTTTTTCAATACTTCAGAGTCTTCTCGGTAGTTTATCAATCTACGTCAAGTATGACGTTCGTACAAAGTTTGTCTCAATTTTGTAGCAAAAAACGTTGAGATCTCAGTTTACTGAAAATAAATTTCACTGATTTTTCTCTATTTAAAATTGAAGCGGCTTCTGATGAAAGCCCCTCGGTTACAATTTCAAAAGGCCGAAGTATCTGTTTCAGATTCTCTAAACCAGCGGTTCTTATCCTGGTGTGCGAGAGAAATTTCAAAAAAAAAAAAAATACGAACGAGGCGACCGTGGTACCACGGTACCCCGCTTCTTCATTCTCTACTCTACTGTCTCTCGGCACATAGCGCTCGTCATCACTCGTTGGTACACGCAGTTAATGTAGTCACATTGCCACGTGAAATACAGAAACTAGTTGAGACGTGTTAGCATACCTTGAATAAACAAAACAAAAATAATAAGCAAAACAAAAGCCAGAAATCGCTTAAATGTATCCGATGACTTACGCGTGGCTCTTTCAAAAAAGAGCCTCGTTTTAATAGAATTATTATGAATAAACAACAACAACCTAGCCATTAAAATTTAAATATTGCTTTTTATGTTATATAGTAATATATATCGTAAATAAACACGGCATTTGTTTATGCAATAAATGTTTTTTCTTAAATAAAAAATATACGCGCATTTTTAAGGGGGTGCGAGAGCTTATTATCAGATTCAAGGGGTGCTGACCACTAAAAAGGTTAAGAACAGCTGCTCTAAACCTTTCCATTCACTATCAGAAATCATTTCGGTAATTTCACACACACTCGAAACATTTGGGATGCAATTTTTTAGTTCGCTGAATCTAGAAATTATCGAAATGGTGCTATTCCATCTAAAACAAGATGGAATAGCGCCGTAACTTTTACGATTTCTTGCATATAATCATTTTTTAATGCAAATTTTCCGAATTTTTTAAAGTAGTTCACCATTTCTCATAAATTGTGGCGCTCTGTTATCATCTAACGGTTCGTCGTGATCGAAGGCTGTGTCTAAAACAGTACCCTAATTGGCCCATCTGCGGCCAAATGGTTCCTTTTCGTCAACACTGGGAGTTCGGCCGTGGGTTGGCGCTTGGCTAGGACGTGGAGTTTTCCGGGGTTTCTTCACGTCTATAACGCCCAAATAGGAGCCAGTTACCCTTAAAAGATCTTTCGGAACGCATTCCCCCTAGGCAGGTCGCCCGAGTGTTGCGTGGCCGTATTTTAACAAAAAAAAAAATACAAGTGTCATAATCGTCCGTCTTCAATAGTTTCTTCTTCGTTCTTTCTCTTTCATAAGTTGCCTTTTTTCTACATATAAAATATCTCACACACACACAGGTGAGTAACGTGTGCGAGGCATAATTGATGAATAAATTCATTTTCCCATCCAATCTTGACCATAACCGAAGCTCCATCTGTGGTAATCTCCGCTTCAGCCATTCAAATCTTCTCTAAATTCGTTTAATCGTTTTTTTCCATAAGGGTGATTTTTCTTATTTACACAACGTGAAATGTGTGGTAAGCCTAGAGACCGATGTTTTTCACATGGTGTACTGTACAGTACATTGATATTCGTCAAGTGCGTATATTCGTCTAATGAAAGTGAATATCGACATTCTTGATTTAATTTGATCAGAAAAGTATTTAGCTAATTCTGCCTTCTTAGTTTCCTGATATTTTAAAACCAAATGTTTTACTCCAGTTCCTGTACCAGGTGGCATTTTATCATAAGCATTAATTGCCAAGTTTCTTTGGATAAATTCAAACATTGTCAAAGCATCGTTGCGTGACTTTTTTGCAATTTCATCATCGATAGATTTTAACTTGCCCGCTGTTACTCGTCGTCCTCATCTGTTTTATTTGGCACAAAAAGTGTCGCCTGGTTCGCACGACGCTACCAGGCAGCGGCTACTATATAGATTGGCAGAGGGTATTGTACATAGGTGAATCGCATAAAGTAGAAGTGCAGAAAACAGCGTACAATAAGAAATAATCGTAAAAAGAAGAAAAATATACAGACGCGCAAAATTTACATATTATATACAGCTGATGACCGCAAAATACATATAATGATTGAACGCACAAAGCATATTTACATAAGGCTTTACATCCTACTGATATTAAAGTTGAAATCTTTTGAAAACGGTTACTTTCCGGAAAAACTAAATCAAAACTTAGTTTTGCCATTATATAAAAATAAAGGATCAAAAAGTGAAATTGAAAATTATCGCCCCATAATAATAGTGTCAGTATTGGCTAAAATTTTCGAGAAGAGTTTTACAACTTTTATAGGCAGATTCCAGGTTATTCACAGAAACCAATACGCTTATAAACGAGGATTTTCGACGATAGATGCTTCGTTGCATTTGAAACAATCCATAACGTCACAACTCGACAAATCGAAAATAGCAATATCAGTTTTTGTGGACCTTTCAAAAGCATTTGATAGCTTAAATCACGAACTCTTGTATCAAAAATTGCAAAATGTTGGTCTAAGAGGGACTCCTCTAAGCTGGTTAAAATGATACACGTCAAACAGAGTTTACTTGGTAAAAATTGGACAGATTATCTCTAGCTCTTTCGGGCCAAACAAGGGCGTTCCTCGAGGTTCAATCCTGGGTCCATTGCTTTTCGATATATACAGTAGATCCCCCTATAAAACCGTTTCCTATAGTTATGATTCCTATAAAAATTGTGGCATTATCCGTAAACAACGGTAAAAATAACTCCTATAATACGTAAAACGTCATCGGGCAGCCGAACTACTTACCCGCCGTCCGTAGCGCCACGCTACGGAGAGATTTCTATCGTCTGGACAGTATTATATAAATTATATATAAATTAGGTACTGTACATATAATTATATATTAATTATATATAAATTAGGTACTGTATATATAATTATATATTAACTTAATTTATTGTAACTTTATTATAATTAAATATATATTTTTCGCCGTCTAGCGTCACGCTACGGCGAGTTAGGCGACCTATCGTCTGTCCAGTACTGTAATTTTATACATTTCTTGTGAAAGAAACATTTCTTATTTAACGGCCATAAAAATTATTTATATTAAGGATGTCTCCAAAGGTCAACGAAGTTTTCGCAGAAAAATAATATCAGAAATCGCGGCCGCGGTTTGATGCGCTGTTCCGCGACGAAACCAAGCTTTAGCAACGGGCGTAGTCGAACGGTACACACTCGGTAAGCAATCCTACAATTTTTTGTTTATAACGTAGTTTATACGGATTATTTTCAAAAAAATATACGTATTTTGGAAATGTTGAGTCGAATTAGTCTAGAATCGATTAATTTTATGAAAGAAAACCTTTCAAACAGCCGTAGTCCGTAAACTATGATTCCTACAAAATTGATTCATAAAGAACGGAACGTATCTACCGTCTTATAGGGGGATCTACTGTATATTGATGACTTGTTTAACTATATACCAAAAGAGAATATATTGATGTACGCCGACGATCTAGTGATAACTTATTCTCATACGAACGTTATAACTCTTCGGGAGAATTTAAATCACATTTTAACAATTTTAAACAGTTATATGGAAAACAATGGATTAGTAATTAACAAAAATAAAACTAAATTCCTCCGCTTTGCAAATAGGAATAAAATAATCAATCCGCATCACCTAAATATTAAAATAACTGATTATAACATAGAAAAAGTAAATGCTATTAAGTTTTTGGGAGTAACTTTTGACGACAATCTGCACCGGAATAAACATATAGATTAGGGGTGTCCAACCCGCGGCCCGCGGGCCGCATGCGGCCCAAGGCAAGTTCCAATGCGGCCCAATAAACGTGTAAACAAAACCGACAAATGTTTTAATTTTTTTGTTATTTATTTATTTCTACGGCATAAACTCAAAAAAAAAGTTTCACAAAGCCGTGAACCTTTATTCATATTTTATTTTTGAGTGGAAAGAAAGTATTTTCAAATACTTGAGATGTGTGAATGCGGAAGGATTACTAAATAAAGCTGGAGTTGTGACTCAAAGGATTATAGACCCAAATTTGGGGAAAGGAAGGAAAGATGAGAAAGGACAAAAGATGCAGTAATGAGAAACGTTAAATAGATCTTCTGTTAAGCAAATATTTTTCAACCTTTTTCACTTTATCTTTTGTCCTTTGCCTGTTTTTCCCCGCACTTGGGTCTATAATCCTTTTATTCATAACTCCATCTTTATTTAGTATTCCTTCCAACGTTGCAAGATTTGGCTACATTGGGCCAAATGTGGCTACATTTTTTTTGCTTGACGTAAAAAATATCATTTGGCGCTTTGGCTACTTTTTTCGGCTACATATTATTTATAATTATATTAATTGAATAAAAATGCACTTTAAAATGGTGTTTCATCGCTTTTTATTAATTAGAGACCCAAATAAAACAAATATTTGTGTTTTTCAAATAAATTTTCTTTAGTCTCTTTTATAATAAATGAATTTATCTATTTCTAAGTAAAAATTGAAAGTGTCTGTAGAAGTAATTTTTTAAAATATC
>NW_019384503.1:317456-379547 GCF_000671375.1 Centruroides sculpturatus | reverse complement strand
TTTTTTGCTTGACGTAAAAAATATCATTTGGCGCTTTGGCTACTTTTTCGGCTACATATTATTTATAATTATATTAATTGAATAAAAATGCACTTTAAAATGGTGTTTCATCGCTTTTTATTAATTAGAGACCCAAATAAAACAAATATTTGTGTTTTTCAAATAAATTTTCTTTAGTCTCTTTTATAATAAATGAATTTATCTATTTCTAAGTAAAAATTGAAAGTGTCTGTAGAAGTAATTTTTTAAAATATCCTTTTTTCTGGATAAAGTTTTAATACTTATTATTATAATCTAGACATGTTAATTTTTAAATATACTTGTATATTGGGCCACAAGTATATATTATATATACTTGTGGCCCAAAACTCCTTGACTTCTTCCAATGTGGCCCAGAAAAACGAAAATGTTGGACACCCCTGATATAGATGATGTTGCGCTTTCCCTGGCAAAGTATACTGGGATAAATAAGAAAATTCGAGCTTTTTTAAGCACATCACTCTCGAAACGGCTGTACCACACTCGCATCGAATCTAAAATAAGATACGGTATCGCTGTACGGGGGAACCGCATCTCTATACGCTGTTAACAAACTTCGGATGGCAGAAAATCGTTACACGCGTTCAATTTATAATTTAAACTTTATGTAATCGGTATCCGAACTCTACCGCACGAAAATATTGACAAGATTAGTGAAATTTACAAGAAACAGATTCTATTGGAGAGCTTCAAATATATAAAGGGCAAAAAGGAAAACGGCTTTCTCGGAATTGGTATTAGTGAATGTCGCAAATCAACACGAGAAACTCGTATAATTCGTGAATATAGTCTTCCAATTGTTAAACTGGAGGTGGGGAGATCTGCACCGATCTTNTTCTATTGGAGAGCTTCAAATATATAAAGGGCAAAAAGGAAAACGGCTTTCTCGGAATTGGTATTAGTGAATGTCGCAAATCAACACGAGAAACTCGTATAATTCGTGAATATAGTCTTCCAATTGTTAAACTGGAGGTGGGGAGATCTGCACCGATCTTTCAATTAATCTTCTATTGGAATAGTCTGTACAACGATCTACGTAATATATCGAGTTACGAATTCTTCAGAAAAAATGTAAAAAAAAACGAAAAAAAAACTTAAGACTCAACGATATTTGTTGTTAATTAATTTTCTTTCTCAGCTCGCGTCCTGTTTTTGTTTGTTTGTTTGTTTTGATTTACTGTTAAGATGCTTGTAAAAGGCCAACCAGTGCCTTTTGAGAAAATAAATAAATAAAATCTAAAATACAGTGGGTGATCGGATAACGAACACTTTCGTGAAAGATTTTTATGTTCGGACAACGAACATCCCACAGAACAAACACAAGAAGAAGCGACTTAAAATAATGAATATCGATTGGTCTTCCCTCGTCTTCGGGCAACAATTCGAAACTTTTTGGAGCGCGGGAGACGTCGACATCGACGCTCAACCGATCGGATACTATTCCTCCGAACTTTAAAACTCTCCCTCGTAATTCCAGCCTTTTATTTTTCCGACAGAAACAATTTTTTTACGTATTCGCGAGGCTGTCGGGTAGGCACCCGTTAAATTTTGCGTCTGTTTTTGTTTTCGAAAGGTAAGAGTATAATAGCAAAGGTAGAGAGCGGGCGGAAGATGCCTAACGTTGCTGGGCAGTATGGCGTGAACGGGTCTACAGAAGGCCGCAGTTCGATCTTATTTAAGAAAAATACTGTATAATCGAGAAGACTCAAGCAGCTAAAGGAGTAACAAAAATCATATCTGAGAAATAAAGAACATCGAAGAGGTCATAATGGAACCCGAAACGGATCTGACGACAGAAGAACGCCAAGAAACTCGGCGAGATATGTTTCCTTCTGAAAAATAGGATTAATGCCGATATCTGTTGTTAAAGATCCTTCGAAGAAGTGAGAGGATGTCGGAACAATGGTCTTAGAATGACATCCAAACCAGGTTGAGGCTTGGGGATTTCTACAATTGCAATGCTGTTAATTACGTACGAAAAATCCTGAAGAAGAGAGAAAAGCAATCGACATTAGACAGATTCTTTAACGCTTTCAAACGGAAAAAAACATGATTAATAAAAACGCAAGACTGTGCATGTATGTATTTTTATTATTACGTATAAATAAACGTAGTAAGAAAGTATATATTTTTTTATTTTGGGGGGTCATCCAGAACGAATTGATTAAATTCCCATTAAAACCTATGGTAAATCGATAATCGGTTAACGAACAAAGTCTTGGAACGGATTATGTTGGTTAACCGATCACCCACTGTATTGTTGAAATACAAATATAAATACCACTCCGCGTACAATGTGCAGTAATCTATACTAATATTATAAAGAGGTAATGTTTGTATGTATGTATGTATGTTAGTTTGTATGCAGCAGGTAATCTCCGAAACTACTCATCCGATTTCAAAAATTTTTTCACCAATATTTAGAATGGAACTTCAGGGTGGACATAGGCTGTATATTATTCCGTTAAACATGGGGGATAGACAGTTCTTTACGGTAAGCCTTACGGGGAAGGCTTACCGTAAAGAACTCTGCTTCTATTTATACTATTTTAGATGCGGGTTTTTGCGCTTTTGATTGCGTTTTAATAGGGTACGTCAAGAGAATGTATTCTAGGAAAAGATTTTTCGAAAAATTTTCCCCCACGGGGGAAGTGTTATACATTTATAATTGATACATTTTGATCCACAACAAGGCGTGGCGGGGTCTGCTAGTATTTAATATATGCATTCATATTATGCCATGCATTCGAACACATATACAGACAACCCCCATAACACGGTAGATACGCTCCTGTTTTTATGAATCTATTTTTTACGATTCCAGCCAATCATAGTCTGGCACGTATGCAGTTTACGGACTACGGCTGTTTGAAAGGTTCCTTTCATAAAATTAATCGATTCTAGACTAATTCGACTCAACATTTCTAAAATACGTATAATTTTTTAGGTATAATCCGTATAAACTATGCTATGAACAAAAAATTGTAGGATTAGTTACCGAGTGTGCACCGTTCGACTACGTCGTTGCTTAAGCTTGTTTTCGTCGCAGAGATTGCCGTCGAATGGCGCTCGCGTGCTTCCTGATAAATTATTTTTTTCGAGAAAAATTCGCTGAACTTTAGAGACATCATTAATCTATATCTATATAAATGGACGTGTGTGATATTTCACTTTTCAGCCGAAACTACACATCGCACATGAGTGGGGTTTGTATGAGGTAGTAGCCCCAAGTCTCCATTCGTGGACTATGGTGGTTTCGTCTCGATACCTCTAAGGGTGGGAGATATGGGGTTTAAAGTGGTTGAAAGAGGAAGATTTTCTATTTCGATTATAGGAATTTTCAAATTCGAATTTAAATTCGAATTGGTTCGATTCTAGGACGATTGTAAACGTTCTAGAAAATTGATCAAATTGAAAATAGTTCGTTTGACTGGACGTAAAAATTCTGTAATTAGTCTGGAAACGGGGGGACCTAATTCTTGCATTCTGTGAAAATGGGTAAGATTGGCTATAATTTAATTAACTTAATTTTCACTATCGTTACTTTTTGCTCAGCGAAGCGGGTCCTTGCAGCTAGTAACGTATATAGTAAAACAAAATGAATTACGGGAGAGATAAAATACAAATAAAGTATATAATATGTAACAAACACGTATTTGCGTAAAATTATTCGCAATAATTGTAGTCGAGGAATGATAATGGTGACAAAGAAAGCCACGAAAATGGATTCCCCGGAGTCAAACGACCAGGCGGATGCCCCAGGAATGCTCGGTGTAGAACCTTCAAGATTCGAAGACGCTCAATATGACGCGGGAGAAAGCCGTAGCCCTCGCCCAGGATCGAAATCGATGGGTGAAAATTGCTACCCGGTATGCTACGTAGCATCGGAGGAGCTGATTCTACTATTACTACTACTGTTATATTATAAAATTATGCTTTTTGCCGTTCTAGTTCTATGTGCAAATGCTAAAAATATTCGTTAAATCCGATCCCAGTCGAGATAGGACACACCACTCCCTTTATCTCCCCACTCCCTCGACCATCAACCACCAAAATTTATTAGCGTCGATTCTTGGAAAATTAGTAAAATTTTCCAAAAGCGCAGAAGTTAGTCAGCTTCGGAGAGGGTGAAGGAAATCGTGCCCCCCGCACAGAAACATCTAAATCAATCAGAAAAGAAACCCGAAAGTTTTTGCATTTCGTTGTCCCGAATACAAAAATCTTGGTGTGTCACGATTTTCATATTTTTGCCAAATTTTCCTTGGGTTGTATATAATCGAGGAAAAGTAATGAGCTACCAAATAATTTTGAAATAGCCTGTTTTATTTTACATTCATCAGTCTTACACTTTTTAGTAGTGAAATTACAGTAACAAAAACTGAAATAAGTTATTTGTCGCGAATCAAAATTGGTCCCAACCGCTCTTAATACAAATGTACTCGACGTTGCAAAATTTACAAGACGCCTCGAAATTTATAACATAACTGGAGTCATTATTGATAATATATAATAAAATGTTTACCATACCAGGTAAACATTTTGTTGACGGAAGAATATGTGGGGTGGCCACGGGTAAAAAGCAATAGATTTACCGTGACAAGTTTGGAAAACTCCCAACATTTGGCATTCCTACTCGGCGGCATTTGTGCAAATGTCGGGCAATTTTCCCGTGTTAGGCCGAGAACGCATAATTTTGTGGAAACGCGTAACCGAGAAGAAATTCTCTCCCATTTTCCAATATTTTGGCTACAGGTTAGAAAAGGCGTCTCCGAATAATTTCCGGTAATTAAGAGTTTGCGCGGCGTTAAATCCCGCGCGTAGCATCTGGTTTATCGTTGTCGCGTGCGATAGTTCGATCCTTTAATCCCCACGAAAGGCCGAATTTTTAAGCCAGCGAAACCGGGACGACGGAACATAGAAACACGTGGTCGGAAAAGTTTTAATGAGGAAAAAAGTCACTTAACGATTACAAATACCAGACCGGTGTCATTTCGTCTGGGTCCAGAAATGCAAATTAAGAAGAAGAGGAAAATGCAGTCGAATTTCGGTCCGAAAATAATCCAGTAGTTCATAGAAGTCTTTCAAGGCTCTTCGCCGCGAGGTGTATTTGATTTTCCTCAAGATCCCACCGGCCAGATTCTCCAGACTGTCTTCCGGCTTCAACTTGGCAACCACCTTCTGCACCGGGATGTTCAGGAAGATCGACACGTTCCAGGTAAACAAGTCTCGCAGTTTGTCGAAGGAACAATCTCGCAAGTTGGCGGCCAGCTGCGCACCTGTAAAAAAAATCACCGGCGTTTAAAACTGCGGCAGAGAAGAAGATCCGACGACTCGTCCTACACTTACAGGGATCGAGGAGAAGAAAACACTCCAAGAAGGTATTCGGACAATCTCCACCCAGATCCAGCTCTTTCAGCCGGCGCCCGACGGACAGCGCCCTCTTTCTCAGCGACATCAGAGGCGGGTAATCGGAGTGGTCGACGGATTCCCAGAAGGATGGGAATACCAGACGAGCCAAATTGAATTGGACGAAATTGGCGCTCAGAATCAAACTCTGTAGGAGAATTTTCCAGTTAGGAAACGGCCCGAGCCGACTTCCGGCGCGGCCAAACTCCACTTACCGAATCGAACTTGGTGAAGCGATCGACCAGGATTTCTTCGGCCATTCGGAAGTTCTTCAGGGTCTCTCGGTTCGCAGTTCGGCAGAATTCCCACACAGTTTCCGTTAGGGCCACGTCGGAACCGGGTCCCTGCCGGAAAATGGGAATAAATCCGTTATCGGACGTGTTACGCGGACAGAGCGCAGTCGTTACTCACCAGCCGCGGATGATCGTCTAGGAAGTCGGGACGAGTGGACACTGTCGATACAAAAGGAATGTACGTTACCAGTCGCGTAGGCTCGCGTCTACGCGCTACTTACGCCATTCGTTCATTCCAGTTTCGAAATCCTCCAGATAAGCCAGGGCGCCGTTTCGCCTGATCACTCTCATCCACTCGGCCTGGCCGCGCGCCCACTTCAGGCTGTCGACCACAGTCTTCAGATCGGCCGCGGACAGGTCGGCGTCGGACAGACACGACCAATAAGAACGCACCAAGAAGCGGCCGACTTCTTTCGCCGCCAATCTTCTCAAAACGAACTCCGAAGAGTAAGTCATCGTCCAGTCTTCTTCTTCCGTCGGCTTCAGCTGGTCCGCGCCTAGAGTGGAAATTTCCGGTCGGAATTAATCGTCGCCTTCCGGTTTCGGACGGCCACCGTAAATCCGAGCGCGCGCGCTTACCCGTATGAAGGGCGGCCATCAACTTGACGAAGTAAAGATGCCGAGGGTTTAGACGTATGTTTTCGAAGGTCGCTCCGACGTTAAACATGTTGGACAAGATGACGCGCACGGGTTCGGATGTGCAGGTAGACGGCTGGATGTACTGTTCTTCTCCCCTAACCACGTTGTGGACGTTGACGTTGAGGGCGGCCATCCAGATCAAGGCGGCCGGCAATCCGTTGACGGACAGCAAGGTCGTCTGGAAAGAAAAGAGGAGCGGGTCGACGGAGGGTCCGACCCAGGCGGGCGAAAGAGATAGACCTACTCTGTCCGAAGCCGGAAAGAGGAAGACGTCTCTCTGCTCGGATATCCAGGTCAGGACGTCGCGGACGCTGCGCTGGAAAATTTCCACGAATTGCTGGTCTCCTCGACCGGTTCGTTCCACCACCTGCCGAAAAAAAAACATTTAAACAACGAATAGAAAAGACGGAACTCCCGGACGAAACGGAACCCACACTCATCCTTCCTTCGGGTCCGGGAGTAGGCAGAAACGTAGAGTCGAAGTTGATTCTGCAAAAGTCTGCCGGAGGGAAAACAAAACGGAGGAGTGAATGGAAGAAAAGAAGAGGAGGAGCGAGAGGAAAGTTCGGTCTCACCCGGAACTACGAAGTTAGCCGAGGCGTACTTGTAGACTTCTTCCGCCAGACAAAATTCACACTCGGTGGGTCCGTGAGGGCGGTTGCAAACCAGGCCCTCTCCGTCGACGACTATCTTCCGGAAACGTTCTCGGCACTCGGCGCAGATATAAATTCCCAAGACGTAAGTACAGGAAGCGCGGCACAGGTAGCAACTTCCGGTAGAGTTCCACAACAACGGAAAGTACGTAGTCAAAGGGCCGAATCCGGCCACCCCCGCCGGGCCTGTAATTCGGAGGATGCGTTAAGGAGACAGGGTTGTGGGAGGGATCAATTTTAACTCTTACTTGATCTTCGACGTCCCCGTTCTGCAAACAAATTCCAACCGCAGCACTCGCCTTCTTCTCGGATAGACGAACTCATCTTTCCGCCGTCCGTATCCGCCGCCCCCTTTTATCCCGTCGTCGTCCCCTGGCGGCGGAATCCGTCGCCGCCTCTTTTTCCACTTCCGTCGGACGGAACCCGACGGGTCGGAAACGTTTCGGTCTCCGACCGACGCATAAAAACCGCGGCCAGGAGTGGCCCACCGGATGGACAAAGCCGGTTGTGGTCGGTAAAGCGTTAGGCGGTCGTCACTTCCGGTGCGGGATGCGTCGACCGGGTCCGCCGGGGAAGCGTGAAGAAAATATGGGAAAAAGAGCTTTTAATCTTATTCCGACGTTTTTTCGTCGGTCTTCGGTGTCCGTCTTAACTCAGTAGAAAAAGCGTTTTTATGCAAATTTCCGGTCGAAGATCGGGAACGGCGTTGAACGTCCGTTGCAAAGAAGCCTCCTTCCGGCGCTTTTCTTCTTTAAGGAAAGAAAGATCGGCAGGAAGTCCATCGATGCAAAGAGGAAGCGGACCGACACTCGCTTCCGGCGTAAAGGGCCGGAAGAAAAAGAAAATAATGAAGACGGCAGTTCCGCACTAAACGTAACGTAATGAAGTTTCCTCCTGTCCGCGGCGAAGACGGAGGAGTGAGTGCCTTTCTTCCCAATTAATGCGTAAATGTTTGAGAAGGAATAACACCGACCGACGTACCTGTATGGAAGAAGGAAGTAACTGCCGCAAACTGTGGTAGGACGACGACGGATTAACGGGAACGAGTTGTTCCGCCCTCCCGAGAACCGAATTTCGTCGGGTATGTACTTTGAAACTTATTTCGTTCACCCGTAATCGATACGGCGTCGGAAGGCAAATTCCTTTCGCCTTCCAAACGTTTAAGTAAAAAGAGAGAAAATTTGTATGCCGTTCTGTTTATTGGCAGTTATCGTGGTAGATGCTTTAACACCCTTTCCGGCCCAGGCGCAAATTTACTCATTTCTTAGAAAACCAACATTTACCCAACCGTCTTTTATCCGCCCAAGTGGAATTAAAGGTTTTCGGCCACTGTTTAATGCTTAGGGACGATCGTCGGTCTTCGTATTGACCCCTTTTTTTGTACTCCGACAAATTATTAACGCCGTCTCCCTTAGAGGAAACGAAAATTTATATAAATGTATACAAATGTCAAATATTCACCATTAAAATAAAACTTTAAAGTTCGTTTTATTCATTTGACGTAGATGTTATTTTAAAAAATTTTATTAGTTAATTTTCCAAGCCAATGCGTGTAGCGGGAATGCCCGATGGTTAGACATTGGCACCCGTAAGTTCACGTAAAGATTTACGTACGATAAAAGTCACATTAATAGTTATTTGGTGTTTGTCGTCTTAGATTTTCGCTTTATAATGCCTCTAGTTTGTGACGGTAGCTGTTTGACTTTGTAAATATTTTTTTATATTTTACTCAATTTTCGCCATTTAATGTTGTTTGAAATAATATCCAAAGGCATCGGCTGTCCAGCTACGTTGCTCTTCGTCGCCATATTGATTTCCCACGCTTTTTGTTGGGCGAACGGCAGATTATAAATCAAACACAAGTGGGAAGCTAAACGCATGAAGTTTATACAAATAATTATTAACACTAACAATTTAAAATGAAGACGTACTTTTTTCAGTCGAAATTTGCAAAGTTTTCTAAGAGACCACTTCAAAAACATCACACGAACGAAAGAGAAGCTCTACTTCTGAGGACGACCACTTCGTCACTATAGACCAGACGTCGCAAACTTTTTCCACAGCGGGCCAGATAACTGAGAATGACGAGCGCGGGGGGCCATATAACCATTTTGTTCAATACAGCACATCGAATACACAAAAAGTAAACACAACCGACATACCAGTGGCGTGCCGTCATTGGAAGCGATGGAAGCGCCGTTTTCCTTGTATTTTCTAAACAATAAATACATACAGTAAACCCCCTATAAGGCGGGTTCATATAATGCAGATTCCTATAACGCGGCGAAAAAATTGCCACAGTATTCGTATAAAGACACTAAAAGGGACGCGTGAAACGCGGTAAAACGTCATCGCCGACTCGTGTCGCGACAGGATTGGTTGAATCTGGACTAATAGTAGACGAGCAGCCGAACTACAGACAGTTTAGGCGGGCAAGTCGAGTTTACTATCGTCTGTACAGTATGTAAATTAAGTACCGTAAGTCTAATACAGTACTGTAATTTTATACATTTCTTGTGAATAAAACATTTTTTATTCAACGGCCATAAAAATTATTTATATCAATGATGTCTCGAAAGTTCAACGAATTTTTCGCAGAAAAATAACTCATTAGAAAACGCGCCCGCCGTTTGGTGCGCCACTCCGCGACGAAAACAAGCTTGAGCAATGGCGACGTCGAACGGTGCACACTCGGTAAGTAATCTTAAAATTTTTTGTTTGTAGCATAGTTTATGCGGATTATTCCCAAAAAATTATACGTGTTTTGGAAATGTTGAGTGAAATTAGTCTAGTATCGATTAATTTTATGGAAGAAAACCTTTCAAACAGCCGTAGTCGGTAAACTGCACAAGTGTCGGGCTGTGATTGGCTCACGTATTTAAGGATTCCTACAACGCGAAATTCTTATAAAGTGGAACGTATCTACCGCGTTGTAGGGATCGACTGTATTAATTTTAATTACATGAAAATAATCGCACAATATTTTATTATAACCGCATTATGTATCTTATTACAAATTTCTATACTACACGTGAAAAAAAATAAGATCGCTATCGTATATTGGAATACAGTAGAGCGTCCGTTATCCGAAAGAATTCCAGTCGGCAAATTTAAATTTTCGCTAGTGTTGTGGCGCTGCAATCTTTGGCTATGTCTTGGGCTACTGAAATATTTTACGTTTTTGATACTAAATTAACTTCTGAAGTATATTTTTTTATAGTTCTTATATTTTTCAATATATTTATTATGTTTGTATAAAATAAAAAAAAATAATTTTTAACGATATAATAGTCTTCGTTAGGCTTAACAACGACGAAAATTCAACGCGAAGCGACACGCAACGGAGAAAAATTTCAACACGGGATAGGTTAATATATTTTTCGTACATAATCGGTTATCCGAAAATAAGTTATCCGAACGATCCAGTTTTCAATTGATTTGGATAAACGATTCTCTACTGTATTAGTGGCGGAGTGGAAGCGTTGTATCTTCGGCCTCCAAAAGGCTAGATTCGCGCACGCGCTTTACACAGCACCAACCTCATCCGGTTTAGCCGGTGGAAGCTTAGGACCTGGGGTGGACCTACGCGTATGCCGCATCCAATTCCATCCGGGCCGTTAGCCGCCCGCTGGCTAGATATTTGGCCGCCCTCGCCCGATTACGCGAATCGCGACGAGATTTATAACTTAACCCAACCGATAAGAATTTACCGGTACGTTTTTACCATAGTTGCGTATAGTTGACGGGAGTTAAAAAATCCATTAAAATATTTGATATTTTTATTCCGCTCTCCGATTTTATATTACTGACAGATTTCGATGTTAAACCAATTTTGTATATCCCATCTTTAAGGGGATGTAGAAAAAAACGTGTACAATTCTTGTACAATGTTAAAAAATTAACCGTTACTTTGGCAGCGTCATTTACGACTAAATTGAATGAACGAGAGAGATGCACCAGCGTAAAATCGAAAGAATTTTACATAGGTTATTGCAGGTTTTTCTAATCCATTTATCTTTCTCTGTGGGTCGAGGGATGCCGCCGCCCGTTACCACTACGTATTTTAAGTCGTTCTAAATATTAGTTGTATAGGGTTTTAAAAAGTAACCCGAAAGACCGTTGGACACCGTGGGCCACGGTTTAAGCTTCTCCGTTTAGCGGCACGGCGGTTTCCGTAGAAAAGAGTTTATAGTTAGGTAAAGTCGGTAAACGGGTGATGAAGATAACGGAAGAAGCGCCGGCGGTTACTTTTATTTCTCCCCACTTGGAATAGCCGGAATTTACCAGTTGGTTGCGGCGATTTTAAGTAACGGTAAAGAAATCGGTCCGGCCATCGTCCGATTGACGGGAAAATCGAAAACCAAATGGGCGGATCTACATAGGGACTAATAGGGCTTATGCCTCGGGCACCCACAAAAATGAAATTACTATCATAAACTTTTAATACTTTTTCGTTAACAATGAGCACTAATGGTATTGTAAAAAATAGCTAATACAGTAGTCTATAATACTAAAAATTATCATCATTAATATTTGTTTTATTGTAATCGATGTAAATATTTCTTTATTTCTTATTTTTTTTTTAAATAAGATATGAAGTTTGTCATTCAACACCGTTTCATAAATATATTTCAACTCTGATTTTGATGTTATTAAAAACGAATCTTAAACCCCAATTTAAAGATTTTTAAAATGGGGCCCCGTTGGACTTCGACGAGCTCTAGGCCCCGAAAACCTAGATTCGCCCCCGGTGCCATCCTCGTCGGCTTAATATAACGCGTGGCTGAAAAAATAATTGGTGTGGGAGTGGGTACCCGCCAGGATGGGAACGTCGCCCGACGCGTCATTAAGCTTCGGCCGCGGAGTGGGCCCGCTAGTTTCGAATAAACGACGACTTCCGACACCTTTCTGTCCGCTCTAACCGAAGCCACGGTCGGGACGAGAGTGTGGAGGGGGAAGAAACCGGCCTTTACGGCCGAGCGCAGGTGGTGCGAATTCCGAGCGGGTGAGTGATCTCCCCGGCGCCGAATAAAAGAGACGGCCGGGATCGGGCCGTCGACTCGTTCCTCCGTACAATTCGAGGTAAGAATCTCCGTCCTTTCCCCTCCGTTCCCGCTCCAACGCCTTTTTCCGGCAACCGCGCTTTGGGAATCGGCCGGAGTCCCTTCTCTTCCGTCTTCCTTGGCCGGGAGGGATAGGGGGAGCCGGAAAAGAGCGGAGTCTAACCACTTTTTCTCGGCAGATGGTCTCCGTCGGTCGTCGTTGGATCTGGGCCCTTCTGGCCTCCTTGTTGCTACTCCACACCCTGGCAGGTAAGTACTCCTCTTCTCTTCCCGAAGGGCCCTATCCCGGAAAGACAATAACCCGGGTGGGTATTTTTTCAGAGGCCGGAAGAGGCAAGGAGATAATGAGCAAAATCAAGAAAAAGCTAGCCGATGGTATTTATTTTCCTTCTTATCTCTACGTTCTTACTCTTATCAATTTCTGTTCATATTCGTCTACTCCGACCTTGTTTATTAATAGGACCTTAATAGCTTATACCGGTGTATTTTCCGAATGGCAAAGAGAGGAGTTTTTAGTCGAAAGTCAAAACAAAATAAAAATAAAGATACTTTGTTGTTCCGTTCCGTCCTGTTAATAAACGAGGTCCGAGTAGACGAAGATACAAACAGAAATTGCTATTTATTTCCGTTGGCGCCCGCTTCTTCCGCCCGGACCGTCTCCGGCCTCCCCTCCGCCGAAGCGGGAGAAAAGGAGGCTAGGGGAGAATTAGCGTCCGGTCTCTTCCGCTCTTTTCCCGTTTCGGCAATTCCGTGGAAATTGTTTCGTCGGTGGCCGCTGGATTCGGGCCCTCCGTAGAAATTAGCCGTGGTCGGGCATTTTTAAACAGGCAAAAAGAAGGCCGCCTCCCGCTTACTCCGTGGTCCGTCTTCAAACGCGGTAAACGTCGACTCGGACGGAAGGCTCCGAAACGGGCGATTACAATTAAAACCTGGTAGAATTGTTTGTAACCGGGCCCAAAAGTCTGGGGTGCGGCCCCGCGTCGGATGCTTCGGCGTTAGAACCGGGAAGAACGAGACGGAACAAAAAGGCGGAGTTCGCCTTAGGCCCGAAACTAGCCGGCGCGGAAGAACGAGCCAACGGAGTAGATCGGGGGCCCCCTAGACCCACGTCGGTCCACGCCTCCGGCATTTTCGTCGACCGTTTCCTCCGGAGTTTCGCACCCGCCGACGACTCCGTCGGACGCCCGGGTTGAGACTTCGGACCACGCCGCCGCTAACCCGGAATTCGGATTTTTGCAGCCAAAGTGACGGTGAAGGGTGCGTGGGACAAGTTGACGTCCAAGTCGGAGTACGCCTGTCCGGTCATCGAGAAGTTCTGCGAAGACCACTGCGCCGCCAAGGAGTCCATCGGCAAGTGCGAAGACTTCAAGTGTCTGTGTCTCAAGCCCGAGTGACCCGTGTAAATTTCTTTCGTCTTCATTAAATCACGTTTCTCCACGCACCGCTCTCCGCCTCTTCTTCTTTCCCGCCTTGTTTTCCCATTCTTTTTAACTGCGGGGTTCCGTGGGAGTAGGAAGTAAGCCGCGAAAGCGGGTTTAAATCGACTCGGGAAGAGGATTAAAACTGCGGACGGAGGGATCCACTTGTAGACTGGTCGCCCGGTCCAGGTGTACCGAGCGTCCGGCGGTCTTAGACAACGGAGCTTTTTTGTTATAACGGGCGTTCTTACTTTTGCCTTATACTACGTTCGCCACTCGCTTCGATCTCGATTTACCTATAATCTGGATTGTAACTGTCCCCAGACTAACGTCGAGCTGTTCGCGCAGGCAGTTCGCTCGGGAAGAACCCGGCTATAACACGCGTTGACAAAACTGACATAACTACGCGGTTAGTCACAAACACCAACAAACAAAATGGAAGATTTGGTTAGAAATAAATACTTTATCTTGCCGTATATATAATAATAGACAGATGTCTTTTTTATTTCTCTGTCGATAGCCCGACACGTGTTCCGCAGCCATCTTGTATTTTCTCGCGCTCGTGGGATTGTGGGATCTCTGTTATGACTGGATCTAGCTTCGAGAACTCTGTCGAATCGATCGCGATTGAACATCGTTTCGGTCGAGATCGAAACGATCGAGAGAGGTCGCACCACGGCATAGTCGCCGACCTTGGTCACAATCTAGATCAGCGTTTCTCAACCTCTAACGAATCGTCGCCCCCTTCAATAAAACCGTTACGTAGTATCGCCCCCTTGGCTTCAAAATTCCGATGCCCAGGGCCGAGGCTAACGCCAAATTCGTACCGCATCGAATAGACTAGTGACTAGTATAACGCTATTTGTTTAATTATTGTACGATATAACCAATAAAATATCTAATTAGTCTTAATGTAATGTTTTACTATATCGCCCAGAAAATTCTTTTTGCCCTCCAAAATATAAATTGTTATTAACCGCCCCTCTACGTGGAAAAACGCCCACACGGGGGCGAAATCGCTCCCGTTGAGAAACATTGATCTTGATCGAAATGTTCGGTGCGAACGGGCTATTAAAATAAGTTGGCTCCGGGTGCTGTACGTGTTTGGCCGGAAAGTCTTTTAATTAATTAAAGGTTCATTTATTTTTTAACCATTTTGGCGGTTTGCATTATCTGGTCAAAGCTGACGTGGCGATTTCGGCCGGTTTCGTTACCGACGAATGGGTTCCTACTGTTTATCGAGCCATAAATTTACCGTAACTGGCGTGCAGGACTCGATCCGAGAGTACAGTACAACCATTACCGTCGACCTCCGAAATCTGCATTGGCGCATTCGGCGGATTTTATGGCGAAAGACGAGTGCCGACCCCGGGCCAGAGGAACGGCAGCCGTCTAAGGATTGTAAGTTCTTTTTCCGGACCGAAGCCGCCAGGTCTCGCGTCTCGGTGGTTTCCCGGAGAGCAACGGGTGGCATCTTTCCAGAAATGCATGCTGACCGAATTGACATGATTCTCGTCACGTGATACGCGTCCGCTTTCCACCGCGCCGCTCCGCCAAGAAAACCAGCTTAAGCGATGGCGTCTTCCAACGGTTCGCACTCTGTAAGTTTTTCTACAATTTTTCCCTTATAACTTATTTTATACCGATCATTGTCAAAAAGTTATACGTGTTTTGGAAATTTTCGAGTCAAGTTGATTGATTTTATGAAAGAAAACCTCTCGAACTGCTGTACCCTCTACACTGCGTAAGTTCCCTAAGTGCGAGAGTATTGGGAATGGCCTAATCGTAATTCGGGTACAAAGTATTCGATATTCCAAACTTCCAGCAATTTCCAATATTTTTCCCATCCAAAATTTTTGACAAGATCGTAAGCAAACTTAGAAAGAGTGCGCTGGTAAAGTGGAACGAGTTAAACGAGAATGACGTCGTCGTTATTCTTATTTCGTTAGACTTTTCGACCGATTCGTTTCTAAAATCCAAGATACGAATGTTTCTAGTGCATTTTCCTTAGATAGCTTCGGGTGGACAGTTATTTCCATCGTTTCACCTTTTATTGCGCAGTTTAAACACTCGAATAGATTTAGAAACGTGCATATCGTCGGGCGCCATTTTCTTAACGAAGCCAACTAACTCTTTTCTTCGTGAACTTCGTTAGAGTTTCGTTCGAAACGTCGTCGCCGCAGAGCTAACGCGTTTAACTTGTTCGACTTTACCAGCGTATCCAGTTTAATCGATATACAAATCAATCCCGGTAGGCATCGTTTTCGAGTAGCGCGTGGCCTACCTACTATAGTTGCTCGTTTATATTTACGGCTGGCAGATGGAGCCAGTTTCGAATGTAGGGTCGAGGTCTATAAACGTAAGGTGTAGACACGATACCGCGATGCGTGGCGGCAGTCGCCATTTTGGATCCTTTTGGAATTATGTGTACAGAATTGCTAGAGCCAAGCCGATCGTTTCTTTCGATCCGAATTCGTTGGATTTCTTGTTATTTACATATACTTTTAAAATGGTTTGATGTTCGGCACCGAATTGTAAACATTCCGCATCCAAAAGTATAAGATTGTTTCGTTTCTCTCTGATAGATTCGGGAGAATGATGATTTGAGACTTAATATAAGTAATGGTTTATTAATGATTATATACGGAGAAACCAGATTTACTAAAATTCAATAGTAACGAAAACATTTATATTAATTAAATTATTATTAATATTTATTAATTATTGGGAATATTTCTGCCGTATGAGATTTGTAATATAATAATACGCCATTACTGGCTTAGAAGACTACGGTAAATTATTTTGTTCTTTTAGTCGATGTTTTCCTTTATCGAGAAGAACGGCCGTAAAGATTGCTCGAATAAGAAACAATCGACTGAAATTTAATGCATATTTTATAATTATTATGGCTTTTATAAATTCATAGTTTGATACAAATGATGCTATTTGCTGCATACACCGTCGTTCGGTGCGAACGTGTTGCATTTTCTGAACTAACTTTTAGTCAAATTGGAAAATACAGTATTAGTTACTAATAGAGATTTCTTTTAAATATTTCGCATTGTTAGATGAAAACAAAAATCCAGTATATAAACTGCTTTAATATTTTCCACTTATTATAAAATGCTGGCGATACGCATCATTTAAGCGCTTTTAATTAACCCTGTTTAAATTACACTAAAACGTGGTCTCGGATGGGTACTAGTCTATAAGCTGTTTGATCGACGGGTTGTACGACAACATTACGCAACTTATTAAACAGAATAACAGAAACATTACAATAATGATTTATTAAACAGAATAAATGTTATAATATGTTGTTTGTGGTCTGAAAACACACTTTAAAACTTAAAATAAAATATAGTAATCAAAGTTAACACTTTCAGCCATTTAAAGTAATACAGTGGAACCTCGCTTAACCAGCGTAATTCGGTTCAGAATCTTACTCGTAATGCGAAGCACTCGTTAATCGAAACAGTTTTCCCATAGAAATTAATGTAAAATACGATAATGCTTTTCGTGCCGAAAAAATACTCAAATATTTTATTTATAACGTTTATTCAAAGAAAATTATATAATGTACATTGTTAAGGAGCGTCAATCATCTTCATCTTTTCTTCTAGCGCGGAATGCCAATTCGATTTGCGAGAAACAAATAAAACCAGAAAAAGAATCAGATAATATGTGTGATGAACGCGCCAAACGATACGCAAATTGTCGGGCCATGTAAAGGCTGTAATTCAATATCAGAAATTAATTACGCTGCCATCTCGTATTAAATTTTAGAAATGTCTAAATTAAAAATTATTTATTTACAATTATAATTGCCTACCTCTAGTCAAATTAATTAATTTCTAATACAGTAGAGCGTCGTTTATCCGAATCAATTGGGGACTGGGTTGTTCGGATAACCGATTATGTACCAAAAAATATATTAATCTATCCCATGTTGAAATTTTTCTCCGTTGCGTGTGGCTTCGCCTTGAATTTTCGTCGATGTTAAGCCTAACGTAAACTTTTTAAAATAATAATCGTGGCTATTGTATCGTTAAAAATTATTTCTTTATTTTTTACAANTTTTTGATACTAAATTAACTTCTGAAGTATATTTTTTTATAGTTCTTATATTTTTCAATATATTTATTATGTTTGTATAAAATAAAAAAAAATAATTTTTAACGATATAATAGTCTTCGTTAGGCTTAACAACGACGAAAATTCAACGCGAAGCGACACGCAACGGAGAAAAATTTCAACACGGGATAGGTTAATATATTTTTCGTACATAATCGGTTATCCGAAAATAAGTTATCCGAACGATCCAGTTTTCAATTGATTTGGATAAACGATTCTCTACTGTATTAGTGGCGGAGTGGAAGCGTTGTATCTTCGGCCTCCAAAAGGCTAGATTCGCGCACGCGCTTTACACAGCACCAACCTCATCCGGTTTAGCCGGTGGAAGCTTAGGACCTGGGGTGGACCTACGCGTATGCCGCATCCAATTCCATCCGGGCCGTTAGCCGCCCGCTGGCTAGATATTTGGCCGCCCTCGCCCGATTACGCGAATCGCGACGAGATTTATAACTTAACCCAACCGATAAGAATTTACCGGTACGTTTTTACCATAGTTGCGTATAGTTGACGGGAGTTAAAAAATCCATTAAAATATTTGATATTTTTATTCCGCTCTCCGATTTTATATTACTGACAGATTTCGATGTTAAACCAATTTTGTATATCCCATCTTTAAGGGGATGTAGAAAAAAACGTGTACAATTCTTGTACAATGTTAAAAAATTAACCGTTACTTTGGCAGCGTCATTTACGACTAAATTGAATGAACGAGAGAGATGCACCAGCGTAAAATCGAAAGAATTTTACATAGGTTATTGCAGGTTTTTCTAATCCATTTATCTTTCTCTGTGGGTCGAGGGATGCCGCCGCCCGTTACCACTACGTATTTTAAGTCGTTCTAAATATTAGTTGTATAGGGTTTTAAAAAGTAACCCGAAAGACCGTTGGACACCGTGGGCCACGGTTTAAGCTTCTCCGTTTAGCGGCACGGCGGTTTCCGTAGAAAAGAGTTTATAGTTAGGTAAAGTCGGTAAACGGGTGATGAAGATAACGGAAGAAGCGCCGGCGGTTACTTTTATTTCTCCCCACTTGGAATAGCCGGAATTTACCAGTTGGTTGCGGCGATTTTAAGTAACGGTAAAGAAATCGGTCCGGCCATCGTCCGATTGACGGGAAAATCGAAAACCAAATGGGCGGATCTACATAGGGACTAATAGGGCTTATGCCTCGGGCACCCACAAAAATGAAATTACTATCATAAACTTTTAATACTTTTTCGTTAACAATGAGCACTAATGGTATTGTAAAAAATAGCTAATACAGTAGTCTATAATACTAAAAATTATCATCATTAATATTTGTTTTATTGTAATCGATGTAAAGATTCCTTTATTTCTTATTTTTTTTTTAAATAAGATATGAAGTTTGTCATTCAACACCGTTTCATAAATATATTTCAACTCTGATTTTGATGTTATTAAAAACGAATCTTAAACCCCAATTTAAAGATTTTTAAAATGGGGCCCCGTTGGACTTCGACGAGCTCTAGGCCCCGAAAACCTAGATTCGCCCCCGGTGCCATCCTCGTCGGCTTAATATAACGCGTGGCTGAAAAAATAATTGGTGTGGGAGTGGGTACCCGCCAGGATGGGAACGTCGCCCGACGCGTCATTAAGCTTCGGCCGCGGAGTGGGCCCGCTAGTTTCGAATAAACGACGACTTCCGACACCTTTCTGTCCGCTCTAACCGAAGCCACGGTCGGGACGAGAGTGTGGAGGGGGAAGAAACCGGCCTTTACGGCCGAGCGCAGGTGGTGCGAATTCCGAGCGGGTGAGTGATCTCCCCGGCGCCGAATAAAAGAGACGGCCGGGATCGGGCCGTCGACTCGTTCCTCCGTACAATTCGAGGTAAGAATCTCCGTCCTTTCCCCTCCGTTCCCGCTCCAACGCCTTTTTCCGGCAACCGCGCTTTGGGAATCGGCCGGAGTCCCTTCTCTTCCGTCTTCCTTGGCCGGGAGGGATAGGGGGAGCCGGAAAAGAGCGGAGTCTAACCACTTTTTCTCGGCAGATGGTCTCCGTCGGTCGTCGTTGGATCTGGGCCCTTCTGGCCTCCTTGTTGCTACTCCACACCCTGGCAGGTAAGTACTCCTCTTCTCTTCCCGAAGGGCCCTATCCCGGAAAGACAATAACCCGGGTGGGTATTTTTTCAGAGGCCGGAAGAGGCAAGGAGATAATGAGCAAAATCAAGAAAAAGCTAGCCGATGGTATTTATTTTCCTTCTTATCTCTACGTTCTTACTCTTATCAATTTCTGTTCATATTCGTCTACTCCGACCTTGTTTATTAATAGGACCTTAATAGCTTATACCGGTGTATTTTCCGAATGGCAAAGAGAGGAGTTTTTAGTCGAAAGTCAAAACAAAATAAAAATAAAGATACTTTGTTGTTCCGTTCCGTCCTGTTAATAAACGAGGTCCGAGTAGACGAAGATACAAACAGAAATTGCTATTTATTTCCGTTGGCGCCCGCTTCTTCCGCCCGGACCGTCTCCGGCCTCCCCTCCGCCGAAGCGGGAGAAAAGGAGGCTAGGGGAGAATTAGCGTCCGGTCTCTTCCGCTCTTTTCCCGTTTCGGCAATTCCGTGGAAATTGTTTCGTCGGTGGCCGCTGGATTCGGGCCCTCCGTAGAAATTAGCCGTGGTCGGGCATTTTTAAACAGGCAAAAAGAAGGCCGCCTCCCGCTTACTCCGTGGTCCGTCTTCAAACGCGGTAAACGTCGACTCGGACGGAAGGCTCCGAAACGGGCGATTACAATTAAAACCTGGTAGAATTGTTTGTAACCGGGCCCAAAAGTCTGGGGTGCGGCCCCGCGTCGGATGCTTCGGCGTTAGAACCGGGAAGAACGAGACGGAACAAAAAGGCGGAGTTCGCCTTAGGCCCGAAACTAGCCGGCGCGGAAGAACGAGCCAACGGAGTAGATCGGGGGCCCCCTAGACCCACGTCGGTCCACGCCTCCGGCATTTTCGTCGACCGTTTCCTCCGGAGTTTCGCACCCGCCGACGACTCCGTCGGACGCCCGGGTTGAGACTTCGGACCACNATGTGAGATATTTTCTGTTTAATTTTAATTTAAACTTTCTTGGGTTTGAGAGGCACTGTAAATTGTACAGAAAGCTCTAGTTATATATTTTTGCTCTGCCGTTTTTTGAGATTTTTAATTAAAGATTTATAATCTTTACAATCAACGTTTTTCTTAAAGAGTAAGTAAATATCTCTTTTTTAATATTTAAAAATAATAATAATACGTAAATATTTCACGTATTTTTTAAATTAATAGCAATTTTGAATACACTACATTATGACAGGACATTAATGCAATATTATTGCAAAATAACATTAAAATTTGTACCTTAAATAAATTTTTTACTTCTAAAACTGTGTAAAATATTTAAATACAAATATTTATTACAATATTCTAACATTATGCCTTAAGATTGTGCAAATATGTATTATTCTAATCTTATTTTCGTGGGGAATCCCTATTACTCTTACAAAAAAAACTTTCTTTAATTTTAGATTTTAGAACCAGGTGGAATAGCTTACTAAACATGCTGAAAAGATTTTTATTACTTAAAGATGCTGTCCGAAAAAGTCTAGAAACCTAACCTAACCTAATCTGGATGTGGCTGGATGGCCAAGTGGTCAAAATGGCAGTCTATCGCTCTGGGGGACCCGGGTTCGAATCCGAACGGGTCGAAAAATCCCAGGAACTTTTCCGGGGGTGGCTCGTACGGATATGTCGGTCCGCGTCCCTCACAACCAGACAGCGCCATTGCAGACCTGGCCGAACCCATAATGGGCTTGCAAAAAGAGGCTCACATGGCGGAAAGAGTTAAAAAAAAATTAGATCGAAATTAGGAGATAAGACTTTAAATAATTTAAGTTTCTTGAGAAGTTATTTTTTAAAAAATGGTAAACAATAAGATGATACTATATATTATTTCTGTTTTATTTTTATTTTCTGTATTATTTTATTTATGTTTCTAAAAGTTATTATTATAGTTTGTTTTGAATAACACTTTAATTTTTATATTTTTTATATCCTATACCTTTGAAATAAAAAAAAGTGAAATGGAAATCAAAATTACTTATATTTTTTATCACCATAATTTTATTTTTCAAGAAAAATATTTACCGGTAATTTACCGGTAAACCGGTATTTTAATTTTCATTAACCGAATTATCGGTAAATGAAAAAGTCGGTAAATTTACAATCCCTAGTAGTGACCGTACGCACGTCGTTCCGAGGGATCCTATCTTTCTCTACCTCCTTCCTTCGTCCCTTTCTCTTTTTTCCGCCGGTTAAACACTCCGCATACGGCCGAAGTCTTTCGTTTAAGTGTCAAAGAACGCTGTCGGACTTAATATAAAAAGAGAAAGGAGACCACGGCCCGACCTTGTCGATTTTAATTTAGAAAATCGCAATTTTCCTGGCTTTACCCAAAAATAAACGCGTTCTTTTCTCGAATAGGGTCGCTCCCGCTCGGGGTCCACCGGACTTTCCGGTAAGAGCCAAAGGAACGACATTGAACAGTCGTCTACGTAAGTGTGTGAATAACGGGTGAGATAGAAAATGACGCGACGGATTCTTTTATCGTATAGATCTATTGAAATGAAAATACAGTCATCTATTACAGTGCGTGCGTTCCAAAAATATAGATGATATTTAAAAAATGAAAACATATAGATTAAGTATTTTTGAACAATGCGAGTGGTTATTATTGTTTATTTACAGTGCAGTACAATGTTATATAATTGTTTTTACAATATTTGACAGTTACATAAAGTTTTAAACACGGAATAGTTATTTTGTCATATCCCAAAAACAGTCTATAGATAAGTTCGAACTTTGAGCAATAGTTGAAAACATAAATTGATCAAAATTGTTCTAACATTAAATAGAACTGCCATTATAGTTAATCTGTTCAAAAATGCAATTAGACACTGGTTTAATTAAATCTTGAAAGATTCATTTAAAATCGGCGCTCCGCGACTTCTTGTTTGAGCTCCGAAACCGTGGTAAAATGCCTATTATTAGCATAAATCTTTCCAGCAAGAATGATTCGCAAGTTCTGGACAGGATTGTCCGGGCACTTTATTGCTCGAATATTACGATCTTGTAATCATTAGTTGTTGAGCGTGAACAATGAATACTGGATCGTCCTCTTGGAAAATCCAATCGGGTTCTCCAATTTTTTCTCCAATACGTAATAAATTATTTTTAAATGACTTTTAGATGTCCGAGTTAAATCACTAAATTTGATAAACCATTAAATCCGAAGCAGCCCACACCGTAACAGAACCACCACCCCGTTAACTGCCGAAAAACTGCAATCTTCTGTCCTAATATCGTGCCCGTAATTAGGCCATACAAATTAAATTTCTTCGCATCACTGAAAAGGACTGAGTGCTTCTGGTCATTCCTCAGCGCGCCATCTTTAGCCCACTGCATTCTTGTCGTTTTGTTAGCGATGGTTTTTCATCCAGGCACGAAATTTCACATGGAGCTGCTGAAATTCTTCGGTGAACTGTACTTTTTGATATTTTTAATCCACTGTCACACAAAATTTGTCGGACTGATTTATCCCGTTGCGAATGTCCCTTTGAAATATGATTTTCGGCCTTCCCGATTTATGTTTAGAAGGTATCGGTGATGATTTTTTGAAAATTTTATAAGTTCCAGGCGTAGATCTGTTCATTGAAACATCAATTTCCTCGACACCGCAGCCTTCTGTTTTTAATTTCCAATATTGATGCAATTTCTTCCATACTAAACTCTCTTCCACGTGGAATATTGGATAGGTTCGATTCAGTATTTAAATTAGGCCTACTACTCGACAACGAAGCCAAAGTGTTACGTAATGTCGTTTATTTTTATTTTTATAATTTTAAGTTTCTTATGCTTGAAATTTTGCAATTCTGTTTTAAATATATTTTTGTTGTCAAATATTAATACGATGATCTTTAATTTTGACATTATCAAATATCAGCGTAAAGTAATTTGAATATACAAATAAAATCGTTTACATTTCTCTTAAATTCCTAACAATTGTGAAAAACAATAAAATGTTAATTACATACAGTATATTCATGGAACACACCGAACGTAAAGCAGAAAATTTGACAAGTGCGTAGATATAGGCCTAAACGGTGGAATAAAAAGAAATAAATTAAAATCTTGGCCGACGGTATTTACATTTTAAAGCTTCCAGTAACCAGTTGCTCAACTTTCCCGGCAACATCTGATGGCGCCATTTATTATATTTTAAACTATTAGCTTATATAATGGGAAAAAGGTTTAATTTTCAAGGTAGGAATGGGTTATATAAAAAATTGTTAATGCCAATAACCAGTAAAATCGTTACGAAGTCCGACCCTACTGCGGATACACACCACCTATTATCTCTCCAACCCTTCGACCTTTAATCACCAAATTTTAATAGCATCGATCCCGTAATAAACACTTTGCAAAATTTCAGAAATTTTTGGCAAAAAACACACAAGTTATTAAGCATCAAACGAGGTGAGCAAAATCGTGCAACCCACCCACACTAACATTTATACATATAGAAATTACTCCCGAATCTTTTGCATTTCTCGACGTTTCCAGGTGTCCTTTCTCGAAAAATGTAAAAATCTGGAGGGTGATCGTTTACCGGATCGCCGTACTTTTCATCAGTGTAACAGTCGGGAAAGTACAAGTTTAAAATATCACCAATATATAAAGAGCTTTGTTTTCGTTTCCCTTTACCGTCGTTTCAACACGTCAGCGACGGTCCAAAATAATTTCCGCATACGCAGACGGCGGAAGATTTACCATGGGAAAAAATATATAGCCTATAAAGCAGTATGCTAGATTCCAGCCGAATATTTGAAAACAACAAATTCCAGTCAATGTTTTTTCCCGTCGATTCTTACCGAAATTAACCGAGACCAGCAAAAATATTAACTAATAAAAGTCTAAACTGTAGCAATTACGAGTTACTGCTCGGCCTCAAATCTCGAGAGATCACCGTTAACACCTCTCTTATCTTCGCGGATTTCCCACCTTTCGGTACCGAGATTTCGTCCATTCTCGACCGGAAAGAAAAGGATCAAAAAAGTTTTCGATTTGATTTAAACGATACGGTCGAAGTTAACCCGCCTCTGGTACCGAAAGGCGACCAAACATATTTCTCCGGACCCGTTTATACGTTACCGTAACCGCGGTGACGTCGAGAAAGCGAAATTCACGCGCTTCCGTTAAAGATTGCTTGGCACTGTACGTATTCCGTTACGGCGTTACCTCGGCAACGTCAAATTCCGGTGCCGCTCTTACGGCCGCGGAGTCTATTTTTGTCGGGCCGGAAGAATATTGCCATCGGGCAGCCGACGGCGTAACAATATTTTGAAAACGTCACCGATACGGTAACCGAGACCTCCGGATAGCGGATAGGTTCGGATGTCGACTGGCCGCTGTGGGAACGCAATAACCAATCCGGGTCGAATCCCGAGAATTTTTCTCGAGTGGACCCTCCCGGATACATCGAACTCCGTCTCCGGCCGTCCGATCGACCCGTAGAGGACGACCGAATTTGATTTTAAAAGGCCCTTTAGAGCTACGAACTGGAGTAAATTTATTGACGAGAAATATATTCAAAACGGAGAAGCTATCGGTCCCTTTACCGAAAAGCGGAGCGAGATAAAATAATAACAGAATTAGACGAAACTTCTCTTCCACTTACTTTTAAGCGAATAAGGAAAAATTTCATTACTTAAAACTTGGAATTGTAAAGCTATAAAAATTGTTCAAACCCCTGCGAATAGAATTAGGTTAACACAGAAAATAGAAAATAAAGAAGTTATTCGAATGGCAAAAAATGAAATTAAAAAAGTAAACTTATCGGAATTAAGCGAAACGTCGAGAATACTTAGTCAAGCTGAATGGAAATAGCATTTAAAGTATTATCTGGTTGAAACTGACTTTGGAAACAACACGAGAAGACAACAGAGCCAATAGAAAAACAAAGACGAAACGTGCTATACTTTTCACTGTATATCGACAATTACTTTACCCCAATCCACTAATTCCGCGTTTGGGCCATTCTGCGCGCCAACCCATAACCGAAACAAATATTTGTCTTCTAAAAGATAGAAGGTTTCAATTAAACAACGCCAACTGGTTAAAAAAAGTCGGTTAACAAAACTCTATGGGAGACACCGAAAAAAGCAAAAAACACAAAAGAAAAATAAAATACAACCACGTTCGCGTTCTTTCGGCTAACGGCGTTAAAATTAAATAAGTAAATAATAATTTTTGGAAAAGTTAATTATGATTATTTATCAAATCACGAGCACCAAAGTATTACGCGCCGTCGTTCTTTTGCCAAGAGTGCCGATACTGCCGGCCACGTGGCGCACAATACGAGTGTTTGTTTACGAAAGTAAGAAACTCTTATCAAGTAATTCCGGCCATTAAATGTTAATAAACGGAGACTGGCCGGCGCTCGTCGTTTTTCAATTGTAACTAGAACGTGGCAATTGAAAAGCGCGTTGTAAAAACACGCGGCGAAATTTTTCTTACGCAAAAATTAATGTCGATGCGTTGTTCAAAAAAAGCCTAGTACTGGCTGGCGGCGAAAAACTAAAATTTGTCTTTCCGCATCCAACGTACCCACGTGCGGGTACGATCACCGGATACAGAAAGTGGAATCACCTCGCCAGTCGTCGTTTGATTAAAAAGTTGCTTCGCGTATGGATTGAATTTTCATTCTCCAATTTCGACCATAAGTTATCGGAATTTGCGCCAGAAAAACATTCCGAACGGATGGAGATTACGGATGTCAGAAACTGTACCTTAGAATCAGAATTATAACTACGCGCTTGCCGGCAGCTTTTCGCGTAAATTCGCGTAATAAATACGAAAAATCGCTCCTTTAAAATAATTGCGCATTTTTACCGAGGACATTTTTTAAATTTTAAGCGGCATTTACAGGGCAAAACTACTGGCGATAAAAGTCAAACAATGTATACGTATGCCAGCGATATACGAGTATTCTAGCTTTCGTTCACGCCTGGTTTCACTTGCATTTTGCATCCGCCCGGTCTCGGTCATAATTACTACAACTACCGCGAGAATTTACATTCGAAGTTTGTCATTTATTGTATGTATGAAAGTTAACAAAATGCTAACATATTCGAAACTAGTCAGTTTTCTCGGCTCTGTCCCTCTTATAGTAAACGTTTACGGATAGTACAAAAATATGAATAATTCGGTATTGGAAAATACTGTCGTTACTGATTACTAGGTTTCACATTTTTTTTTTTTTTTTGAGCCATGGCCTTGCATTGAATGTTTCAAATCTGCAATTATTTTATTAAGCTGGGGGCCAGTTATAAAACGCTAAAAATGCGTATTTGAGAATATATTGGTAAAAAAATAACCTAAATTTGGCATATTTCGCCAATTCCTAAAAACTTCCCTAGCCAATCTCTTCTCTTAATCCCCGGGAATTGAGTTTTTAAATCGTTTCTCATTGCTTTGTTTGGTGATTGAATGATTAACATCTTATTGCTACTCGTTGGACACTTAGAAAAATACCACAAGTTATTTAACCTCGGACTTTGTTGTCTAGGCCAGTGGTTCCCAACCTTTTTTCATTAGCGTACCCCGTGACATGTCATATCTCTAGATTGTACCCCGTGACATGTCATATCTCTAGATTGTACCCCGTGACATGTCATATCTCTAGATTGTAACCCTCATTTAAGAAATTTAGTGAGTACCCGTATTGTTAATTTTACATATTGTAACTTTAAATTAAAGAGAAAAAGTAAATGCAAAATGTATAATAAAATTGTGTTTGTTGCAAGGAACATATTTTACCTAATAATTTTTTAATACTATTAGTTTGTGATACATAATATAGTCTATTATTTTTCTGCCATAATAATAACGTTTTTCTGTACCCCTAAACAACCTATCGCATACCCCTAGATATACGCGTACCACAGGTTGGGAATCGCTGCTCTAGGCCATACCTCTACTTCTTCTTCCTAAAATATATTCATACTTATACTTAATAAATATTTATATATTTCTATATATATTACTGGTGGGGCACTTTCATTTTGTTAGTTTGCCACAAGCGGCTATAGACTCGAGTCGGGTCTACATTATTGGATACAGATTAAAAATGCCGAAAGTATCGTCATCGAAATCGTCTCTTTTGCGGTCCTATATTTCCGAATTTGGAGGACCCGAAATATTTAGCACCGTTGGGAAGGTTCTGCGTTGCGATGCCCGCGATGCGCATATTGTTCGCGACAGGAAATCACAAATTCTACAGCACCTGCAAACGGCTGAACGCGAGAACAAGGCGAAAACTGCGAAAATGCCGAGCGTATGCGTAAACAATTATTTATATCACAATCACGGAACAACGGAATTGATTCTGTTCCAAATCATAACTTCAATTTTGAATTTTGTCAGGATATGTTGAAGCAGGAATTCTATTTTCCAAACTATCGCGCTCAACACTTTAATCATTTCTGGAGAAATACGTGCGTAGGACAATTCCCGATGAATCGATGTTGAAAAAGTCCTACAGGGAAGACGTGTTTCTAACAAAGCTAGGATAGTTACGAAATGAGTTTGAAAATGAACAGGTATAGTTGGTAGTGGATGTAAGGGGCTGTTCATAAACCTTTCTTTCCTTTGGTTGGGACTACCAATCCCAAGAACTGAAGACAATGGACCACCAGTTCCAAGAACAAAGACAATGGGAGAGTTAAGGCCGGAGGGACGATAAGACAAAAAGAACGGGTTAGTCTCGACCGGATCTTCTTGGGAGTAAGACGTGAAGAGAAGAGCGCTCCAGATCGCGAGTAGGCGACTAGGGAATACTTTAAAACCGAATAATTCCGAAAAAAGGACATTTTGGTTACGTTAGAAAAATAGAAAACTCCAGAGTCAACGTTTGACAGAAGTCCCGATTTTAAAGAAAGGGAAGAAAAATCACATCTGGTGTATCTGCAGAATCCGAGGTGGTGCCCATCCAGTGTTCACAAAATAAAGAATCTCGGGTATTTTGATCTTTATCTTTTTCTATCTACCTTTTCATATAATCTTCTACCCTCTTTGGTTATAGGAACTTTTACACCCGAATCCATTGTTGAAAGAGCGCGAATCGTGAGAACCAATTAAAGTTCAACTTATTAAACAAAATGATTGGCAGGATATATTCCCGAATGTGTGGACAGCGCTTGGAATTTTGCCGACCATACCTGTAACTGTCGCTAAAAGAGAAGGTAAATTAAAACTTATTTACGTTCAACCATGTGTCAGGATAGACTGTTAGATCTAGCACTAGTGTACCCTAATTTCACCTACCCCTAAACCTAATCAAAACCAACCGTGAAACGAACCTAATATAACCGAAACTAACAGGCAGCATAAACAAAGGGTGGCTTGACCCGGTTAATACACGGCAGGACGGAGCTAATAGGCTACGTCGGCGGCGCGGTAAGCGGGAACGATCGAGAAACGGAAGACGTGGTAGGCTTACCAAGGACGAGGACGACGAACGCCGCGGCCACCAACAGAGCCGGAAGGACTTTCATGACCCACGATTTTCCACCTGAAATAAGACCAAAGAAAAGTTATTACTTTCGGCCAAAAAACCGAAGCCGCGGAACCGACGTATTGCGTAGGCCGACGGACCTTTCTTCCACGACCGAATAATATCGGGAAATACGTACAAACCGATTTGGGAATAGGACGGACCCCGGGCTACAGCCGGTGTACCCGTGGTAAGTAAAATCTCAACAGTATCGACTCGACATGGACCGAGGAGACTCTTTCAGACAAACGGGCGGATAACGCCTGCATTTAGCGTCGTGTCCGCATTTGGTGCGTCAGATGTGGCAGGGGCTTTCCGAATTTTGGTGGTAATTTGCAGACGTAGACGTTTCTCCGTATTTTCTCGGTCCCGACATTGTTTTTATAAGCGCGGTGTTTGCACTTCTTACTTTCGTTACTGAACCGGTCGAAGACCGTTGCGGATAAACCTCCGCAATCAAAACGAAAATGCTTGCCACTTAATTACATCTCCAAGCCGAACCATTACGGTTTCCTTTATTTTTCGTGGAAAAATATATTTTGTACGGGATCCGCGCTCAGAACATTAATTATTAATTACGGCTAACCGATTCCGCCAACATCGTGCACTAAAAATGCGTGGGCTTTCGAGATGTAATTAAGTGGTAAGCATTTTCGTTTTGATGCGGAGGTTTTTCTTGCACCTGGATTTTTATCCTTATCGGTTAAATATGATAATTTACCACGGAATTATCCCGCTACGAAGGATAAAAGTGTTTGGCCAGTACGGGAGCTACTGGAGGTTACTGGCCGGCCAAGTCGTACGAAGTGATTAATTGGCAAAATGCTTTTACATTAAATATATTTTTATAAATAGACGTTCTTTGGAATTACCGTACATTTACGTTCGGTAACCAGGTTTTCTACCGTATACGTTAAATCGGAATACCGCCATCTACGTTAATTACTGTACGGTACGTACGGCAACTACCGTCCCTACGACAGCGGAATGGGTCAGGCGCTCCGTGGACCCGGCATCGAATCCCGATGGATCGAAATTTTCAAAGTTTGCGTAAATACCCGTACACTTTGCCATACTATTACCTAAGATAACTCCGGATTAATATCTTTTCGTGGATCCTTTCTCGTTTGTTACGCATTACTTCCGCGCGATAAGTCTATAATTTTAAAACAAAAATATAAAAAGTAAATTAATGTTTCTGTTAAAATTTCAGAAAAAAAATCTCGGGGGCCCCACTTTATAAGAATCAAAGAAAGCCGCCTACAAAGAACACCGAAAATAATGATAGGTAACAACACAATAAAAAGAGTAACGGAAATGAGATATTTAGGCATATATTTTGAGGACAGCCTCAACTGGTAATCACGCATCGACAAGATCAGCCAACACACGATGCGAAAATGCGACGAATTAAGGTGGCTGGCGGGTAAAATCTGGGGAATGGACTTTAGAAATAGTAGACTTAGACCTATATATAAGGCGTCATCGAACTAGCGATACTACATGCAGTGTCAGTCTGGAGCCAGGCCATAAAGAAACAAGGCATAAAACAAAAATCACTGGCATAGCAAAGAAGGTAGGTAATAAAGATATGTAGGGCGTACAGAACAGCGGCGACTTGTGCCCTGGTGGCAATTGCGGACTTAACACCGCTCCACCTACGAACCGAACTCAACGTAATACCGATGGCTTTTATTTTTATAATTTGGTAACGTATGGCCTTTATCGTACGACCGTTTTCGGTCAAATACACTTTCACTTTCGTATTATAGATGGGCAATGGAGTTCCGCTTCCGGAACTGAAACTGGTAAGCTAGGCGGTTCGTCCCAATCATTACGTAACGTCGGAATTGCTTAGTCTGTTGGACTAGACGGTCCCTCGTCGCTTTTATATAGGATACCACGTCGCGCAACGCCGCCATCTCAGAAGAAAGGAAATTTGAGCAAACTCGTTACGATAAAATTCAATTTACATTTTATCATTTTCATTGAAACGTTCATTTTCATGGGGAAAACATTTCAAAGTGTCGTTTCAATTCTATTTATTTATTGGAGCGTTTGTGGATACACGATATTTTTTGTTTCTCGGTCTGGTGCGTACGCGAATAAATCGGAAGGTTTTCAGACGCGCGAGCCGGCCACGTACAGTTGTCCACGCGAGAAGCGCGGATTCTCCAAATTTAGCTCACACACTCGCAGCGATTGTCAGAAGCGCGATATTCCTCATTTTTATATATATTTTTAAATCCTTTACAATTTTAATTATTTAATCGCTCCTTCCTCTCTTCCTTGGCATGTTGTGAAATTTCTGATAGTCGGATAATATACCGTTTTATTGTAATTTGTTTTTTTAAATTATTTCGAGTCGATATTAAAATTTGGAAAAGGAGGAAGGGATACCTAGATCGGTAAAATACGCGAATTTCTTCCTACTACTTTGATTGTTGTTCGGGATACGGTTAAGGTTTTAACGAAGTTCGAGCGAATACGTAATTAGCAAAAAAAGTTGAAATAAAGTGATTAAACAAAAATTATTACAAATATCGTAAATGTAAATAACAGTTCACAAATGCATATATAGAGATATTTTTTGAAGGGGGGAAATGGTCTTCGCAATTTGAAATCGATGGAACACGAGGTAAAATGCTCGTGTACACTCGCGCCATCTCTCGTAGGATAAATGTACTAAGCCAGAAACCTTTGCGGGAGTATATTAAACAACTTCCCAAAGTTTCGTGGCAATCGGATAAACGGTGTGGTAATGCATGAGGGACACACACACACACACAGACATACATTCATTTTTATATATATATAGATAAAATATTTGTCTTTCTATTGGTTTTTTGTTCCATCTCCAGATAATTCTTGCGTAACGCCAGGAACACACGGGCGTAAAATTCGGCATAAAATCTAGCATAAAACAGAAAGCGTAAAATTTCTTCTGAAATTTTGGCCGAAACGTAACTGAAAAAAGAGTAGAGCGTGTCTCTACTTTTTACACCAAAATTCCTCCAATAAAGAGGTGTTTTATTTGTGACGTCAAAGTAGACACGTGGCTTTTATTCTAACAATGGTGGCAACGAGGGTTAAACGTACAAGTGTGACGATGTGGAAAAAACGAAAAATAAATGAAGTCGAGGAGTTTATCGAATTTGTTCGACCACATTCTTGTCACGCGTAAAGACACCGCATTTTAACAACGTTTGTGGATGCTATTGGGGCTAAATTTCAAATAACAGGTAGGTCTAGTACAATCGATATATAGGCCCAGCGCTCTTTTTGTCATAGAACGAGATGGAACGGCCTTCCACTACCTTTTTTCGATATATTTTAAAAGTTTTAAGAGAATTTTTGAAAATTTGATAATTGGTCCGCGTTTAATCGCTGTGTCGAGCGTAGAAGATCGGCAACAAAATTATTAAGACGGTCCCGCTCCCGTTTGCGTGCCGAAACTTGCGTACGATGCACGCGTACTGCAAACTTAGTTTGTGGTGACTGCGACATAATGCTCGGTTCGTGTTCGGTCGTGTCGTCATTTGGCGGCGCTAATTGCGACTGGTGCGAAAACCTTCGTTTTCTTCGAAGCCGTCTTTGAAGAAATAGACGTTTTCCGGCCGTCTGGCTATTGAACAAACGGCCGAGGGTATAGCTCGGTCTCTTGGCGGATTCTAACTTCTTTAATTACGCGCGTTTTAGTTTTACTGGTGAATTTAATTGTAGATTGTCCGATTAATTTTATTCACTTTAGGAACATTAATATCCTGGATATGCGGAGTCGTTTCGAACATAGGAAAAGGCCGCTAGAAGGACTTGTCTGCCAACCCGGTGTCCCGTTTCTCTTAAACTTTAAACTTCTCTCCTATCGTTACAGGTAGAATGCGGTCTGTAGCCCATCCCCAAAACTTCGAGATGAGCTTTTTGAGAAAGTTACGTTTTGCCGTCCGCGTAAGAAGACGGTGCACAGAATAAAGGTTTATTCTAATATATTTTTAACGTCCGCCAAGTAGGATTTTTCACGTATTGGCTTCAGCGTGTCTACGATTCGAACTATAGATTTTCTATTTTTGCGAATTTATAGAAATCGTAATATTATTGTTGGGAGAATCGGATATCTTTAAATTATAGTTTTTCATTTTCCAAATAAAAAAAACTGAACTATTTTATTTTATTTGTTTTGTACCCAACGACACGGTCGTTGTTTACAAAATTAATGTATTGACGAAACGTTTGTTTTTCTCTTAACCACTGGCCGGATAAAACGTGTGGCGATATAACATATTATTAAAGGCAGTAATAATTCATTTTATCGCAATAACACTAACCGCCAGATTCTCTTCGACCGAGTCTTTTCTCGTATCCCGTCCTTTCGAAAATCGGGAGACCGTATTGTTTTCAAAGGAATGCGGATACGTAGAAGGGTTTTCTTCGGAGCCAACCCAACCCGTTCTCAAATACTTGGATTTTCACCCGCCATTCCCACCTGGCTGCGGGGCCGTAGCCGGGGAAGCGAAGAAGAGAAACGCCGTTTTCTACGGAAAACCTTTTCCCAAGACGTTACAGCCAGCGAAAGAGCGAGGAGAAATCGTATAATGTTCGGAAAAGCCCCGGAAGTTTTCCTCTTACCACGCGACGCAAAGACCGTTACGTGTGGCGAATAAAAATTTCACCCACCCGCCTTCTTTTCTCCCAATCTCGTCTTTATAAAGTTTCCGGCCGCCTAAGAAAGCCTGGTACACACGGGCCGAAACGGCAAGCTTAAAACTGCCGTTCCGCCCCGCGTACACTGGCGTGCAGAAATTACCGTACAATTGAAAGGCGCGCCATCTGCCAGCCGTGAAAATAAACGGCTATTGCCTGTAGTGGAAAGTGACGCAGACCGGGGTCGCTTCGTTACATCAATTAACGTTTCTCGGTTTGCTTACGATCTTCTGGCAACAACCAAGAATTTCCATAGGAAAAATATTCGAAATGCTGACAAGTTGGGAATATCCGATACTTTGGTACTCGAATTACGATTAGGCCATTCCCTACTTTACTGCGTAAAGTGTTGGGAGTGGTCTAATGGTACCAAAGTACAAAGTATAGCCTATTCGCCATTAATATTTAAATCGGATGGTCAAATAGCGTATGCTGCAAATATAATAACGGGTTAGAGTATAAATAAGGCTTTCTAGCCGTACTGGGAACGCCATCGCCCCACGTCGTTGCTAAAGCGCTTTCCTATCGGGCTAATTTTTCCGTTCCGCTTTCCGCCACGGCGTGAATCGAAAATTTCCGCTTCGTATTCCGTCGGCTTAGCCGGAGAAAGTGACGTCGTCCGTTCCCCCCGCCAGTACCAGACTACCGTCATTGGGCTACCCCCGGTCCAAACACGCCGATAGCCCTCGGGCGGAAACGGCCTTTCCGCGTCCTTGGTTTTGAACGCCGGTATCGGCGGCCGTCCCGCGGCGTGTTTCGCCTCCCGCTTAATAACAATTAGAGTAAGGAAAAACGAATTGGGTTCGTTTTAACCGACGATTCTCGGTCGATGGGAAAGATTTTGCCCGGTCTTTTATGGCTCTGACGGGTAAAGGCCGAAGTCGATCCTTCTGCTTGACTTTCCCTCGGATAAGGAAATGAGTTGCTACAAACCAAGCTTCTCCGGCTTCCGGGCTTCCTCCTTCCCCGCGAAAAGAAGACGGCAGAAACGGCTGTTCGGTGTCGTCCGCGACCCCGGAGCGGAGACCCCGTGGTAAAATCGCCGTAAAGTAGTCGGTCCGTTAGTTTAGTCCGTCTCTTCTTCCCACTGCCGCCCGGCCCCGAGTCGGATTAAAAAGAAAAAAGAAGGGAGAGACTTACCGGACGGGCAGAGTCTGCGTATCCCAGAGATGGACTGACGACGATCGGAACTCCGTCCACCGGTAATTAAATAACGGGCCGGAAGGACGCCCGCCCACCTCCGGTTAACGCGTCGGCGTTAAGCAATGGCCCGTTTCCACCTTCCGTACGACGCCAGGGAAAAGGAAGGCTCGATCGGAATCGACCGATACGGCTTCGGCTACACCGGGCCCTACTACTCAACCAAAAAACAAAATAAGCTGGTTATCGACGATTTTTTCGGCTCCAGTCGGTAGTCAGCAGCCTGCGTTGCCGGGTCGTCGTCGTCGCGGACAAATGGCGATTCTCGCCGGAAATGCCCGAGTCCTGGATTCCGGGTAGAGCCCGAGTGTTGGAGCGTGTCTCCGTTTAATTGACGACCGGTTAAGTTTGCTTTCCAATTGCCCGGAAACGTCGCGCGCCTTTCTATAAAACAAAACTTTTTACAAACGATTTTAGAAAATAATTCTATACTCGTGTTTAAGCCGGAAGAAAATTTGTGGATTTTTTTGTCAAATGGAAATAGATTCTTGTTTCGATTTCGAAAATAACGTGTGGACCAGGCTATTTGGTCCCCAAGCGTAGACCAAACCAGAAACAAACAAACAATAGCCTGGAATCATCGGCGCTTTACGCCCAAGGTTTAGATTTTTCGTTTGCCAGTTCCTATCCAGCCGAATATCCCGCTTTCGGAAGACGGATGGTTGGCCGCCCGTCGTTGCTGTCGTACCACGCGTTAAATACCATTACGTTCTTTTCTTTCCGTCCAACATTCTATATTTTACGTATATATTTAGCCCGTCCCGGAAACCGCAAGTCCAAAAATCGTCTTACTTCCGGTTCCACCTGCCCGGATATTTGTCTTAGTACGTAAAGTGGAAAAGTGGGCGCGAGAAAGACAAAGGAAGGAGACGGAGACGAGTTAAAAGGAGACGAAACGAAATATTTTTATTAACGGGCGGGAGAAGCCGACGTTGGGGTGGGCCGGCACTATCTTCTTCTTTCGGCGGGAGGCGCCTCTTCCTGGGGTCCCTCCAACACTCTGTTGGCGTAATCCTTGATCATCTCTCTTCCCTTGGCCCGCAGCTTCTTGGCCAACTTGGACTTCCAAATCTTTTTCAGAAATCCGCCGAATTTAAAACCGTTCACTTCCTCGGCGACTGCAAAGAAAGCCTCCGTTAACCACCACTCCCCGGTTTGGTCCGTTCCGGGATCAGCCGAGGGAGAGAATTTCCGCCGGATTAACGTTCGCGCCTCGCCCGGCCGGAAAAACCGAGAGGACGGAGGGGCATCCGGCGCCCCGTGTTCCTCCGGAGTTGGGTCGGGCCGAGGCGCGAAAAAGTCCGATACTTACTCAAGAGAGCGACCAGCAAGACGACCAAAAGAGTCTTTCCCTTCATTTCTTAGTTTCGGCTTTTATTTTGTCCACTAGAAGAACGAAATTTTCTCGCTCGGTCCTTAAAGCGTCTGCGCCTGCAAAGAAATTCGTTGCTGTTTACGAAAACCGCCTTCCGTCTGAAGGCCTTCTCGGCAGCCGGCAAGCCCTTTTCTTTCCCTTCCGCTTCCGAAGGTCGGACGGTTTGGACTCGGGCTTCCGCCCCGGTTTCCGCGGACGAAACTTACTTACCCGGGAAAGGTGGGAGAAACCTGCGGCGGGACGCCGTCGGTGCTTTTTATAAGTCCCGGGAGGATGACTACCGCCCGCCGGCATTTACGGTCGGATGACGGCTAAAGTACGCGCGAAACTAAACTCTGAATCACCTCTGCGCCGGCTTGCCGTCCGTTCTTTCTTCTCCTCGGGTAAAGGTCCGAAGACGTCGGCAGAGGGCAAAGCCGGTCCATTTGAATTTCCGACTTACTCTCTTCGGACCGTCCGACCTCTGTCATTTCAGTTTTTTCGACGCGAAGAAAGAAAGAAAGAACCCCCATAAGTCGGCTCCTTCGTCCTAGCAAATCCGCCGCGGAAATGCGGCCCCGGTGGCCGGAAAGGTGGTCTCCTACATTTCCCACCAGCTTCCGGTAACGCCGGAACGGCGTCCCAGAATTTTTCTCCCGTCGGAAACGGGCGGGAAGGACGAAAGGGCCACCGGAAGTCTTTCTCGTCTACGTCGTCCCCGACCGGGGTTAATCCGGGGTCTTTCCACACTCCGTCCATCACTCATTGTTTTTTTCCTTAAAAGGCAGATTTATGAACCCGCATCGTAAGTACGATTTGGGCGGACGGGAAATAAAAGAAAACCGTATTTTTGGGACGTTTGAGTACCGCCGGTGGAAAGGCGGAGTGACTCCGAGAAAAATAAGAAACGGAAGGAGAGAAAAAGGATTTCCGGAAGTAAACGTTTCGGTCGACGTCGTCCCATCTCCGAATACGGGTACGGAGCCTGCCAATAATAACCGTAATCGTTCCTTTCATTTAATTTCCCTCGGTTTTGACCAAATACTTTTTGGAGGGTGTTTTTCGACAATACTCCAGCCCTTCCCTCCTTGCTGTTTCTTTTACGCCAAAGTTTTTCGCGCTCTCCGCGCCTTTCCGACCGCGGTAAATCCCGGCTTTTGTATCTCCCTTTTAATCGGCCCTCCTGTCGGTTGCCGTCCCCGCTAACTCTAAACTCTTTTTCGTCTAAATTACGTCGCCGCTTCTTCCTTCCCTCTTCCAGTAAACCCCGGATAAATCCGGTGTTACAACTCCGTATTTACCTTTGCGCCAATTTACACGTAAAACGGGTGAACGCCGACGGATAAATGGATCGTAACTTTTAGTCGCGCGTCGACGTTGTGTTAAATTAATTACGATAGAAAAAATTGCCTGCAATTCCAACTCGACTCTAAGGCCAAAATAGGCGGAATCTAACGATATAAAATATAGCGCTACGTTCGGACGTAAACAAATAACAAAATAAATAAAAATGATACTTTATGCTGTAAACCGAGCAGGATCTACAGCATCTTACGTTTTATGAAAATCCAGCTTGTAAAATTTTCTTTAATTATCCAATTTATTCCGGTCGTAAATCGAGCGACGGATTGGAGTACGTCGGCTTATTTGGCTCTTAACCATGGCTACCGTTTAGCCTTATAACGCCAGGTCAATAGTATTCTTTTAACGGATCGTTAGAGCAACAATGGTTTCTGCCCGGAATAAATCATTAGTAACTGTTCTTCCACTTTGTCCATTTTATCCGTTTTACTTACGAATTGTGAATTTTTAAACCCGTGAATCGCTCTCGCCTCGAATCCCCAGTCTACTAATTACCGTGTCGTGTCCCGTACCTCCAACCGTCACACCTTAACGTACGCCTACGGTATCGTTTTTGGATAACGGTTGGATCGAGGTAGCGCCTACATCTTTTGTAACGCTTATAACTTTAGCCAAACCTATTTACGTGTACTGTACACGGAAATAATCTTTACTTATAATTCCCAGGTATTTTATAATTTATACTCTTTCTATTGTTTTATTATCATTCAGAAACGAAGCAAGTGGGGTGACAATTTTACTTTCCCGGCTGTGGCGTGTAACGCGGGGAAAGTATGGTCGTCGGTCAAATAATGACTTTCCGAGATTGGTACATTTTTGAACTAGGGAACCTGAAAATATCGAGATATTCAAAAAAATTCGGTGGATTTTTCTATATGTATGGGTGTAAGCGCGCGCGTGTAACACTTTTATTCACCCACTTTGAAGCTTAATAACTCTCGTGCCTTTTATCGAAAATTTCTGAAAGTTTGGAGAGGGCTTATGTATTAGGGGCATTAATGCTATTAAGTTTTGCTGGTTAAATAATTATTAAAGATCGTAGGAATGAGAAGACAGAGGGGGTCACGTGTCGTTCCTCCAGCGGGATGGCGCATAACGAACAGTTTACTTATTACGGGACTGTAACTTTCAAAACTTATACAGTATATCTGTAAATTGTCATTGTCACTCGTCCGTCGGCTGTCCCGTCCTTCCTTAATGCGGAGAACGTCGAGATCGCAATACTGTAAGCTTAGCGGCGGGAGGCCTATAAATGAACTTTCGGTTAGTTACGTTATTTCGATTCAAAAGCTCTATGTGGAACGAAGTCAGATAGATGACCGGCACGGTTGTATTCTTAACGGAAAAAGTACGACTACAGGGACGAGAAATTACTAAAATTGAGAACATGGCGAGGATACACGACCACTGGAGGATCGCCATGGATGATAGTCAAGTGGGCGAGGATTCGGGTGATAGAGACTAAAATTTTTTCACGCTTAACAAGCGTGCGATTTGGTGAATATTTTTTGTTAATATTGGTAAAATAAATATAAATATAAATATGGTTAAGACTTACGAACTACGAGTTTCGAGTTATTTCCAACTTCAGAAAAGGAAACGTTTTGGAACACGCGCCGCGGCACGTTAATTATTGTATGTCGGAAGCGGTTCTTCGAAAACAACTTTTATACTTGTTTGTTTTAATACATAATGTAGTGTATTTTTAATTTTATTTTATTGTTATCTTTGTTATTATGTACTGTATATTATTTTATTTTGGGGTAGATATCGACTGTCCTTCGATCTTCATTTATTTACCGCCGAATGAACCCGGCGTTGCCCCGGAAAAAACAAGAAAGATTAAGATTAGAGAAGTTGAGGCGCGAGTACAAACGTTAAACTTGCGGTTTACGTTTAAACTCCGAGAAAAATCGTTGCGGCGCACGTTGGCAACACGCGTGACTCGGAGAACGTCGCGCATCGACTGACGGGAAATTTGTTGAAGAAATGGTGGGTACGTTTAACATCGCGGTTTACGGCCAAGGTAAATAAGCAAATTAAACTATTTTAAAGTATTTATAGGATGTTTAATAACACTAGTTATTTTTAATTAGCGTGGTGTCTCCTATCGTACGATTAGACTACCTCATACTTTTGTAGAGGGAAGTAGTGGCTTATGTAAATTCGAAAGCGGCTGGGAAAATTCATTTTTACAAAATTTACAAACGTATCACGCCGTTGATGGTAGAAGATGCCGCGGAAGAACAAACCTATTATGAAAGCAAATATATGTAAATCGGCGTGTCGTCATTGGAAGCGCTGGATGCGCCACTTCCCTCGTATTTTCTAAAAAATAAATACATATTAATTTTAATTATACGAAAATAATCGCGCAATATTTTATTATAACCGCATTACGTATCTTATTACAAATTTCTATACTACACGTGAGAAAAAGAAAATAAGAACACTATTGTATATTCGAATATTAGTGATGGAGTGGAAGCGACGTATCGTCGGCATTCAAAAGGCCACATTCGCGCACGCCCTTTACGTAGCACCAACCTAGCCCGGTTTAGCCGGTGGAAACCTACCACCTCGGGTGGACGCTACGCGTATACCGCATCCGATTCTATCTGGGACCGGTTCCGGACCGTTAGCCACCCTCGCCCGATTACGCGAATCGCGACGAGATTTATAACTTCACCCCACCGATAAGAATTTACTGGTAAGTTTTTACGAGTTCTGTATAGTTGACGGGAGCTAAAAAAATCCATTAAAATATTTGATATATTTATTCCGCTTTCCGATTTTATATTACTCGCGGATTTCGATGTTAAACTGGTGATATTACGATTTTTTATATCCCACCTTTAAGTGGACGTAGAAAAAAACGCGTACAATTCTTGTACATTGTTAAAAAATTAACCGTTCCTTTGGCAGCGTCATTTACGACTAAATTGAGATGCGTGAGGTACAGAAAGAGCTCTAGAATTTATTTTCCTTAAATTTACGATCTATGTATCCGTTTGTCGTAAAAATTTGTCTTTCCACTTTTTCCCCGAGACTACAAATATTCGAGTAAAAGTAACCGGTTTCGACTGATTTCTAATTAAGAAGAAATATAATTAAGCGATTAGGGAATTGAGGACGTAAACAAAACCCCGACGAAAGAGCCGAAATTTTACTTAAACAAACGCTTAACCGAACCGTCTCTAGCCGAGTACGGCGGGGACCGATTTCTTCGTATTATTAATGTAATAAAGACAGACATTTTTCCAGTTCGACGAGAGCGACCGAAAAGTTGTAAATTTTGGAAATTTCCGTGGACGACACCTGGTCCTAAGTGCATTGTTTTAAGATTTGAAAAGTAAAGAATATTTTATGTTATTTTTATCTGTTTTTTTACAAAGCTAAATTTAATTATAATTTTCTTTAAAAATATATTCATATAATTGAAGAATATTTTGTACCAGGTATGTACCGGTACGTCCACCACGTATTTTATTTCACCGAGTAAGTTTTTATTATTTTATTTTTAATCGTAGCCCTTATATCGTGGCAAGCGATTCGGAATGTAATTGTGATATAAAAATGCATTTAGGGAGGTCTACGGTTTTTACTGGCTTATCGAGTAAACGATACGAATGGATCGTAGACCGTCGCTGACGCGCGATTGACCGATTGCCCCTGGATGTCGACTTCTTACGGAAACAGCTTCCCTATCGTTAAACGTCACGGCGCACCACTGATGTAAATTCACCGCTAGAAAATTGAATAATTAATTAATTTCTGGATTAAAATCGTCCATTTCTTTACAGTATTATTCGTAAATGCTTAAATAATTGTTATTTTAATAAAATAGGTCATAATTTCAACCCCAAACCCAAAAAATGAAGAAGTTTAAAGCGATCGTCTATTCGCCACGCTAGACGTAGCGACCGCCATTATCGCCCGTCCAGAATTGCCAGATGGCGGCGCTCGACGGTCCGCCGTTCACGTTTTGGGCCGAACCTCTCTATTGTCGCTCGGACGTCCGTCGCCCGGTCGAAGGGGGCCAAATTGACCGTCGTCACTGGCCACGGCCTACTTGACAGTATGGCGATGGAGACGAAAAATTGGAGCGTGTGGTATTACAGCCACAAGAAATAATAGAACGCTACCGTATAGAACTTTTTTCTTTTCTCAAAATTAAGCGTTTCGATACGTTATATAAATTAATATACAAAGTTATTTAAATAAAATGTAACAGATGGCGCCACCATAATTTAAATTTTTTGCCCGGGAATATTACAAAACTCTGCTGAATTTTAATCTTGTTGACAAAATAGAAATCTTGCCTCGTTTTTAGTTGCGGATCATTTTCCTTTCCATGCAATTCCCTTCACTGTTTCTTTAAAGTGTAATGTGATAATAATTCCTTCAAACTGTTTATCTAAATACCGTATATAAAATTACTTGTCCCGAGTGACTGATTCATCGTCGCCCAGAGCAAACCGCCGGACCTAAAGAGGTGAAATGTGTTACGCAGTTAGGATACGTCACGAAAATGCGCAGAAGGAAAGAATTTTTCAAAATTCCCCCGCCAGGGGAGAGGGAGAGGATTTAGGATTAACTCGAAGAACGGTTTCTACCGTACTGTTTTAGATGCGAGTCTTCATTACGTTCTTAGGTGTATTAAATTGATAATATTTCGGACATTGTTTTAAATATTTTTATATATTTCGATGTTTTAACCAAATGTTCGAACCGTTTTAAATTCGTATTTGTTATTGCGTATCGGTTCGATTATAGAACGATTGTAAACGTTCGAGAAAATTGATCAAATTGAAAACAGTTGGTTTGATTGTCGGCAATTGTCGTCATTCTCGGCGGTAGGTGTTACGTAACAATTACTACGGTTGTTGAAATATTGAATGTAAATAAAGTTTGCTTGCAAAACCCCCGCGGGCCAAGTCGCGGGTAACAGCTAATAATAAAGTTGTAATGCGCCGCCAAGTGTGCGTTTGAAAAGCGAAATATCTTTTTCCTAAAAACGATATTTTACAAGAATCTCTTCAGGTCCATTCTCGGAGCGAGTGACAAGGATTTAGTTTTCAACAATATCTTTAAATGGTATCTGCAGAAAATGCTACAATTTTCAACAAATGACAACTCATTTATCTACGATCGTATCGAAAGGTATCGATGGGGTTTGACGGCAAAAGCGAGTAATTGTTGCCATACTCGCAGAAAGTTGAAAGATGTCGGTATCAATATGAGGATACATTCTCCGTAAGAATGCTTTGAGATCGCTAGACATTTACTGGCGAGTTACAGAATCGTATATACGAATACGTTTTGTGTCGTAATGAGAGCGAATTCAATTATCCTCGTTACGCAGAATTTGTATATGACCGATATCGGATCTGACGGGTAAAATAATTGCAAAAGTTTTCATAAAATTTACTGCTAACATCGAATAAGTACAATTTCGTAGAATATGGGCAAAACAATACCGTGCACAATTTTAAAATGTTTTAAAATGACTTAGATTGTTCACTCGGTGTTATAAATGTTTACGTAAGATATCGTTTTTACTTATATAAATCGAACACTGTAATATAATATAATAGAAGGGTTAGAAGTACGAAATAATCTAATAATTTATTTTTTGCCTCACTCGCTCGTTATTAGTAGCCTACAGGGTCTACAGTATAACGCAATATTGATGGAGAAATCAAATTTTTTGATATAAATGTTTTCGGTATAAATTTACCAACTTAATATTTCTTTCTTATAAAATGTATGAAGGTGATCATTCGTACAAATCGTACAATCCTTCTTTACAATTTCGCGACTATCGTTAGTAATTTTTCATTTATATTTCTCTATCTCATTCGTAACACGGGTTCACTTAACTATTATCGGTTTAAAATTTAATAATAGACCAAGTCACGGGCAAAATTTGGCTCGATTCCATAAGAATTCTCCACGGTAATTTTATTTGCTATTTTAAGTGGTCGTCAGTTAACGTAGGTACGCGCGTAAATTTTATAATACGATGGTGGGAGGATGCGTACATGTTCCCGTCACAACCCAAGGTCGTCGTTTATTTTCGACGGCAATCTCCTTTACGTTTATTAACAGAAAAACCATAAATAGGAACATTTTCTTCTTAATACGTATTTTATGCCATATTTTTCTTAGGGATAAATCTACATCGACACTATTCGGAGTAACTAGAGTCGGCCGTCGGGTGGTTTGGTTTTAGCGCGCCGTAAGCGGATGGATAGGGTGAGACGTCTGTTCTTGTTAATTTGTGATCGTATTTGTAATAAACATAAATATGTAGCAATAATTAAGAATAACGCTGTAATTAAATAAATTAACTACCGGCACTCGGCCATCCCATTTCCAGACGAAAGGGAAGCTGGGGGGCGCAAACGCGCACGGATGAACGGTTGCATCACTCCCGGTAAAGGCAAAAACAAACCGGGTAAAGGGCCGACCGTAAAGTTGTACCCACCATTAGTTTAACGGGCGATATAATATTGGTCGGCCGATCGGACCCAACAAACTCCGCAAATAATCTACGGTAGATGCGTTTGTCGGTGACCGCGCGGAAGTATTTCTTTTTCTGTTTCCGACAGACGACCCGCGAACGAATCGAGACCGACTCCGGAATTCGATTCGAACGAAAGAAATTGGAAAATTCGCTATTTACAGCGCGTAACCCCCCCCCGTCGGACGCAAAGGCGTATAAAGCCCGTTACTTTTTCTTATTTTCGCCCGTCGGACCCTCCCGCGGCTTTAATTTCCGGAAGCCAAACGTTTGCCGTCGTTTGGTCCTTTAGACATCGGCCATTGTTATAGGGAAGAAAAATTATATTTCGATAAACCCACCTCGTCTCGCGTTTGCACGCGTACCGACGGCGCACCGCTTTCTACTTTTGAATATTTTAACCGCTTTTATCCGGTTTTAAGCCATCGGCGACCGGTTAAACGGTAAACGTAAACTCTGGCAATTAAGAGGAAAAGGCCCAAATAAGCCGAGGAAAGCCAAAATATTTGGCTGGAGCCGCGGATAACTTTTTTCTCGCTCGTATCTACCAGCGTTTAGTTTGAATCTCGGGCGGAAGTCGGCAAAGATCTCCGTAAACCCGACGATTTCACTTGGTTTCGTGGCCCGCGCCTACCGATCGAGCCAATCCTCTTTACGCGGCGTTCTAATACGGCGGGAATTTTAAATCGCGATCGAACTGTCGCGTACCGTACTAAGCGCGCTTCTCTTTAATTACTTTGCAGTATCGAAGTTTAAGACGGGAATAACGATATTTAAAGAGACGACTAGAATAAACGTTAAGAAGCCGACGATAAAAATGGTCGGGAGATAAACCCAAATACTACGATACTTTACGCGCCGTTCTACGGCAACGGATGTGGCCGCCGAGGGAAAGAGTAAAAGCCCGTTCGTACGCCGAAGAGAATTGGAGAAAACACACTTGAAAAATTTACCCCGAACCAAACCGAATTTCGAAATTTTATTCCCACCGACTTTTATAAACTACGAAACGCGGCGCCGTAACCGGGCGGGAGCGACGAGTGCCGGGCGCGGTGTTGGGGACAAAGGGTATGTTGAAACGATAGGTGTTATATTAAAAGATTTTGCCAGGACGAATTCGCATTTAGAAAAAAATATATTTCTTGCTAGAGTATACATACAAATGAGTGCAAATTCTTCTGTCCTTTCACACGCTTGACAAATCTACGACGGAACTCGATTTGTTAAGGACTCCACAAGCGTGTGAAAGGACAGAAGAATTTCGACCCAGTTGTATGTATAGCCTAGCAAGAAATATATTTTTAGTTTTAATTTTAAATCGCCATCGAATTCGCAAGTTTCGGTTAAAGTTTTAAAAAATAACCCACCCTTTTAATGGTATTTTCATTGTTTAAATTTTTTAAGGGCGACCGAAAATAAATTTTTGCACGGGTTTCCAACTCAGATTTATCAATTTTGTAACGGACAGACCGTCCACCGTTCCGCGTGTCTGTCAAATCGAAAGACGGAGCGAATGCGAAGCGGCGAACACTCGGACCGAAAATCGCGCCTTCCAGCGTCGCTGACGTCATTATAATTATCGTTTAATATTCGTCGTCGAACGACACGCGCGCTTCCCTTCTAACCCTACCGTTTACGAGGAAGATCGGTCGCGCCTTCTTTTCGGACATTACCTCTTTATAATATCAATACTGATAAATGTCCGAAAAACTCACCAATATTTAGAATCGACCTTCGGGGTGGTCGTAGGCTGTATATTATTTCGTTAAACATTCGTATAAATTAAAAGATATCACTTTTGGTGTCGGCGGGCGGCGGGGGACGAGACGCGTACGTCTACCACATATGCGTGTCCGAACTTGTACAAAATAAAATAAAAATATATAAAAAATACAAAAAACGCTAAAAAATTTTCCGCCACTCTCGTGCACGTGTTAAAAAATTAACAATGAAAATTTATATGATTTTTTGAATAAAAATAGTTTGAGAGAGTGATAAAAATTTGTATATTGATTTTTTTACCGATACTGTTATAGTGACAAACTGAACTGCACGCGGGCGATGCTCAGTCTGGAATAAGAAAGAATCTTTCCGCATTTAATAGATTTATCGATAACGGTTAATTTATTTATTCTCGGGCTACGATTTCTTCCATTCGTATTTTTATCACTTACGACCATCTTTCTAATAGGCCGGTAAAATTCCGACTAGGTGAATAGGACTAACGAATACTTCTTCCACCCTCCTCTTTAAAAAAGGCAAGAAAAAGCGTAAGAATAATTTTAACGGCCACCGACTATTATTATTAATAAACAAAGAGCGACGAAATACCCCAATTTTTTCTTTTTCTTCCCTTTTCAATTATCTTTGGCATTAACGTTTATAATGTTTTACTGCGTTAATAACAATTTTATACCTAAAATTTCTCTAATTTTTGTTCTAAATTTTACAATATTTTTATTACTTGATATTAATTACAATGAATAAATTTTGAATGTACGATAGATGAATGGCGTCGATTTGCTGGACTCGGAAACAACCGATTACGGCGTCAGAAGGACTTTTATTCGACGGAAAAGGTAACCGCTGATTTTTCTATTAATTGCGCTCGATATAAATTATAATCCAAAGCGCAGAACCGTGTTGTAATTTCGACTCTATACAAGTTTTATACGTATTTTAATGGCGACAATTCGTTGGTCAAAACGCCTGTCGCAATTTACAATACCCGCGCCATTAGTTTTATCGTAGTCGATTTTTAATTCATTCTGCGTCAGATAATGTGAAATTTTATACCCTATATGTTAGTCGTATCTGTAACCTGACCCAAATGCTGGCAACACCAGCATTCGGGATCATTAAAAAGTCTGATTTCTCGCTACTAATGAGCGCTTCGGTAGTTTCGGATTGCGTGTAGTCAGTTTTTTGCGCTACATTTGGCAACGTTTTTATCTTTCTGCATTTCATCCGGTCGGGGGAATAGAAGCAAAGTTTTCGAAAGAAAATCGAAATTGGCCGGATAGGACGGTTTCGTTTTCGTGGCAGGAGAAAACGGTAATACGCCGTCGACAGGTAAGACGGATTCTCTGTGTCTGCCGTTTAATGCCCGGCGTGCGACGACGAATTTTTACATTTGCACTGGCGTAACCTTTCGACCCGCCACCTAATTTATTTACGTGTCTCTCCAATTACGAGTGTTACGCGGCGTCGTTAGTTCGACCTTGACGGCCACTTGTCTCGCTACGTTTCCTCTCTTATTTTTATTCAATTAGACTTCGTTAAAAATCCTAATTATTCGTTGCGTATTAACCGGACTAATAACTGCATTTTTCGCAATATCTTTCGTTATTTATTTTTGTAAAATGCTATTTTATTAATTCGTCCGGAGATAAAATAATTTAAAACTGAGCAGTCTTTATATCTTAATTATAATGTTTACAGATTAGAGAATTTTTATTTCTAAATTTTTCTTTGCGGATTCAACAGAAATTTCTCGTTTTAACCGTCCTCCGACTTTAAATCGGACGACAACTGTCAGCAAGTTTTACTTTGTCGGCTGTTGCCTATCGCCGAGGGAAAGCCCGGCCATCGGTAAAAAATCATCCCAGAGACAAGTGCAAAAAGATTCGGATGTGTGACAATTTATTCACCCACTGTCAAGCTTCATAACTCTTGTGTCTTTTGTAAAAAGTTTCTGAAATTTTCAATGCAGGTTTGTGCATTAGGGGTCGATCCGATCAAATTTTGGTGGTTAAAGGTCAAGAGGGTGTCGTATCTCGAGTGGGGTTGGACTTAATAAAGATTATTACTGGTCATTATCATTTGCAATTTAGAGAAAAAATAAAATATAACTCATCTCTAGCTTCAAAGTTAAGCTTTTTGCCATTGCGTAATAATTAATTATATAAAAACTACGTGACACCACCAGCACGTTTTAAATTTTTTGTCGGAAAATTACGTAATTCGTTACTGGATTTGTTTTAAAATATGTTATTGGTAACAAAATAATACTAATAGAGGTAGACCGGTTAGAGGAAAGGTGATTGGCGGTTTTGTTGGAAAGACTCACCGTCTTGGTAATAAACTTTCGAGTGAATAGTAGAGCGATAGAATTGTTACGACTTAAGGCTCGTTCGGATCTACTGGAGTAGTTAGAGCGTTTAGTCCGACGCCCTTGGACACAGACGGACGATGGCGCCATAGGAGAACGTTGTTTCTATCGAATGATTGTAGAATAAAATTCTATTTTCAAATATCGAAAACCGTCATTTGTCGTGCAAAATATATTGGTATATTAATTACTATTCGACTGATATATCTTATTTCGTCCCTTCCGTAACATTTAATTCGCTCTAATTCCTTTATAAATGATTAATACGTAAAAGTATTTTATTCCTTACTTTACTGTTGTTATTAATTAGAATTTTTCGCGCCCAAACTCTTGCGCCGTTAGTCCCGGTGAGCAGAGTGTGAAATCCATGTAGACACCAAAGATTGGGTCTACTCTATATAATAATATATGTTGGCATGGACTTATAATAATAATGTTCGATTGTAAGCGTGGATTTATTTATAAATTATATACATTTGCATCGATAAAATTCCTTTATTTTTCCTATGCGTAGGCCTCCGAGACCGAAGCTCAAAGAGTGTATATAGTACCTCTATTATTCATTTGCGGGTTACGGCTTACGGCAGGGGTGGCCAAAACGTGTCGCATGCGCCAAACTTGGCGCATTGGACGATTACAAGTGGCGCTTCAGTCAGTTCTGAGCAACATTGCCAGATTTGGCTTCTTTGCAATTATGAATATTACATAGAAAATTAATTTTTCATAGACTGTCTTAGCAAGTTCATTTGTTGCACAATTCGCTGCAATCAACTTTACAGATAAAATGAGTGTTCTCCACATAGTAAATTCCAGTGTATGCATGTATGTTTATTTTCGATCAGTTTACAGATGTCTAAATGACAGTGCTAACGTCCCACGATAGTGCTACCGTCCGGACAGTCCGGGAATCGGATTGGTCTACTAACTTCTTTTCCCGAGTAGTTCCTGCGACACCTGTTGACCTTTTTTTTTTCTTTTGTCTGTACCATACATGATACATTCGTGTTCATGTACACCACTAATATCGTATTGAACTATTTTATACGGGTAACTACACTACAGCCGCATTTTTCATTGCTTGTTCTGTGGCAAAACTGAATTTTCGTCTTACAAATTGAAATACCTAATTAAAAGGTGGCCGAAATTTTTCTCCGCCCCGGGCGGCTAACACCCACGGTACGCCACTGCTCATCTGAACTCGTCTATCAAAAAATTGGCGCATGGTATGCAAAAGGTTGGCCACCCCTGGCTTACGGGTTACGCTCGGGCAGAAGCTATGCGGCTATATCGCCCCGACGGTATAGCGGATGGAGCGATGACGCTCCCTAGTGGTGAAGGACTGTAGTATATACGATGACGAGGACGGTAGACTTGTTGACCCTATACATTAAATGATAAATGGAGCGGTGTCGCTCCCTACTAACAATAGTATTTTGAGTATTCGTTGAAGAACGACTTTAACGTACGTAGACTTGTTTTATTTTTAATATTCACCAGGCAGTCACTAATGTTATTGATGCCGTTGTCTTGAGAGTTTCAAGTTGTCAAAAGGAGATTTCGGATACCCTGGAAGATCTACTCTGCAGGGAGGTATCAGTTTTTGCAGGGGCAGTGGGGGCATTTGTCGTGGCTGGAAATATTCCGTCTGTACAGGAAGTGGTTGGTAAGGAGAGAGTTGGTGCGAGCTCTATTGATGAGATTGGAGGTATACCTGTCCAGATCTTCCTAACTGGGGTGGATATATTATCCAGCCATGGATAAGCAGCCTTTTGGGATACACTCTCCAGAGCTGGTTCATTTTATATTTTACATCATGTTTGCTGATGGGAGATGACATTTGCATTGATGGTGAAAATGGGGTTGCTCTTGGCGAGCTTATCAGCTTTTTCGTTGATGGAGATACCGTCATGCTCGGGAGTCCATATGTAGAAGATGCTGGGGATACGGATTTGATTAGAGGAGAAGGCGACGAGGATGTTTGTAATGATGCTATGAGAGGATCTATTCGGAGAGTCCATGCTATCCAAAATAGACTTGGAGTCCGTACAGATGAAGGTCGGTTTATTAAGGTCAATCGCATGGGAAGAACCTTGAAGGATAGCGTAGCCCTCGGCCGTGAAGATGCTCGCTTCAGGGCGAAGGGTGTAATGAGCAGAGATGTTATTCGTTACGTCGATGTAAGAGGAAAGTACAGACTCGTTATTCTTGGAGCCGTAAATAGCTATAAGCACTTCACAATTCTGTTTTCGAATCCAATCATTGAAATTGGCCTGGGGGAGGGCTGCTGGAAAGATAGGCCGTTCGTGAAGATGAGAGGTGGTTTCTTGATATCTATGCAGCGGATGTTGTACTGGGAGTTGTACTATCTTGGGTAATATTATGATGATGAATCCAGGTGCGAGCTGTTTGGATTAGAGGGATTTTTATGAAAGATCTGCGTCAGAGTGGATGAAGTGCAATATCTCACTAAAAACGGGTCGATGTTATTTTTCTTGGAGTAATGATTGATGATGCGATGATGGAACCTGGTAGTGATGTTGGGTTTATTAGCAATGCGAAGGGTGGTGACGTTGTTGGAGGAGTAGGGAAGGCCAAGGCAAAGGTCGAGATATTGGTTCTAAATAGTTTGTAGAGTTTTGATTTGATTCTTCGTCAGATGAATGATGTCAGGAATTATGTAATCGGCAAAACTACCTATGGAGCTTTCGGAAATGGTGATGATGAGGTCGGATGGGCAGCCGCCACTGTTTTTGGAGCAAAAAATTGTAAGGGTGTTTAAAAGCTTTTTACTCTTTGTAGCGATGTAGTTGATGCGCTCATTCCAGGCGAGATTGCTGGTTATCCAGACACCCAACACCTCGTTTTGGTGACGCAAGGGATAGAGTTCATCTGATCACTGGATGATATCAGCGCGCCCTAGTAACAGTTTTGTAGACATTAGTTCATCACCAAGTTATATCCCCGTTATTAGCTTGGTTTTTTCGTTTTTTCTTTTACATTGATAGCATCGTAAAAAGGTTATGTTTATTTAATTTTTTCAGGTTATATAATAGTCTATTAACATTAGAAAAGCCATTATATCGTTTTCCGAAACAAAAAGAAAGACATATATGGAAAGCAAAGTTAAAATTTTTATTTCATTTAATAATTAACCTTACGCACTGTACATTCAATTAATATAATTATAGCACAGTTGCACAATACAAATAATAAAATTACAATTAAATAAAATTCAGGAATGCAGGATTATTAAACAACTAGCAGATAAGCACGGCGTTGCTCGGTCAAAAAGTAACGATAGCGAAGATTAAGATAATTACATTATAGCCAATCTTACCCGTTTTCACAGAATGCAAGAATTAGGTCCCCCGTTTCCAGACTAATTAGAAAATTTTTACACGGGTCTAAACATATGTTCGATTTCCCGCAAAACCACTTCTGCGCCTGTAAATCTTGCACGCCGCTTTCTCTCAACACTTCCATTGTTAAGGAATACACTTTTTTCATCCCCCGTGATACCCTACTAAATGTGGTAGCCTACTAAAACTCAGTCAAAAACGCTAAAAACCGCATCTAAAATTGTACAATAGAAGCGGAGTTCTTCAGGGTAAGACTTAATCGTCTCTTTCTCCCTCCTGGGGGGAATTTCGAAAAATCTCTTCTTAGTGCGCGTTCTCGTGACGTATCCTAACAGTGTACCAAATTTCAACTTTCAACTCCTAACTGTTTGGGCTCTGCGCTTATTATTATTATCATCAACCCATCTCGATTATATATATAGATATAGGGTTTTCGATGCCGTTATCCAAAGTTCAAATCTAAGAAATATGAAACAAAAATAACTACACGATTATACTTTACATATAAAATTTTATCAATAAACATCTTATCTATATGTTATATACTTCAAGCAAATTAATTAGGATAATAATTTCATAAGCAGATAAAAAAACTACCTTATTTAGGAATATAGGAATTAATATATTTCCAATTATTTTTTATACAATTTTTGTCATAATTTTTATTTATAATCCGTGATAATTATTGCATTTTCTACTCAATTCTTGAATAAGTACAGAAGTATTATAAACTTTTAATTTTCATATTACTTTAGCTTTTGATATGGCGACAATTTTTCCGTCACGAAAAGCAAAATAGAGACGGCGACACACGCACTTCCGCTTTCTTAAAATAAGAATAATCTTTCACATCTTCGCGTGTTGCCGGTATATTTTCCAAAAAAACCCATGCTGTTATTAAAACACGTTAAATCTTTATTACACGAAGTTGCTGGTGCACCCACCATTTAATAAAACTCGACACCTACCGTACGTTTATTTTACTTACAACGGATGTCATATTATGACCAGAGAAAAAGAGGTGGAATCTACGAAATAGATCAGTTTCTTCTATTTCTCGGCCCAGAATCTATCTCCTGAGATACGGTACTAATCAGACCCTTAGGAAAGTTTGTACCAGCTATTTTAAGAGCATACATACGGTGAAAGACATCGGCCGTATAACGTACACGAGGTGTTTCGAAGGCCAAGAACACACACGCGTAAAATTGTGTGGCAGAAAACAATCAAAAATCAGTGTTTTACGCTTTTATGCCAGAACACACGTACGTAAAAGTTCTCGCCGAATAAAACACGGAAATGTAACATCGTCATATATAGTTTAATAAAATGGCGCCGTCGGTATCTGATGATGTTATTTGTTGGTGGCCGTGTTCCACTCAAACATATACTATAGGCCTATATCAATTTTACTAGACCTATCTGTTATTTGAAATCTAGCACCTATGCCTGTCCATAAACTACGTTTAAATACAGTATCTTTATACGTGACACTTTTTTGTCATAACGACACCGATATGGTGGAACGGATTCAATAAAGTCTTGTATTTCATTTATTTTTTCGTTTCTCGGAGACCGTCTCAATTGTATGGCTAACCGCCATTGACGCCATTATTAGAACAAAAACCACGTGTCTACTTTGACGTCACAAAAAAACACTTCTCTTTATTGGAGGAATTTTGGCGAAAATTTTATGCGCATAGAAAGTAGAGACACGCTCTACTCTTTTGCAGTTAATTTTTGGCCAAAATTTCAGAAAAATTTTTACGCTTTCTGTTTTATGCTAGATTTTACGCCAAATTTTACGCACGCATGTTCCTTGCCTAAGGGAAATGGGAGGGGAAGAAGGAGGGAGATAAGATAAACAGTAGAGAAAGATAGGATCCCTCTGAATTTAGTACGTATGGCTAGTTTAAGAGCATAGTTATTCGTTAAAGGTAATACTGCCTCTGATAGTTTATTGTTTATAATTTAAAAGAATTAAATTGAAAAACAACGCGTACGTATGAAATTACGCTACGCTTTCAGAGATAACGCCTTTCGATTCTCATAAAAGGTTTACTTAAATAACCGAAACAGCAGTCGAGGACTGTTATAGACCCCATAGATCTTCCATATCCAAAAACCGAAGTGCCAATCGCCACCACATTTTCACAAACCAGTCGAGTACGATACGTATTTCTAGGCCCGAAATGTCGGATAAATTGTCGGAAAGAGCAAAAGCGAAAGTTTTATAAATATTTAGCATTATTAACGGTGGTAAAATTTAAATTTCGATACGTAACTCGGCAACAATACGCTAACGCTTTCGGTCGATATGGCCCGAGATATTCGATACTTTCATTTTTTATTTTTTACAGAATTGTATTAAAAAGCTAGACTCTTATTATTGTTAATTGTTCAGCGATTCCGTTTTGTGACAAGTTGATACTAAAAGAAGAATGGTGGATGTAGGACCGCTACTATTTATTGAAAGAAACCGCAGTAAACATTAACATATAGAAGAAATGACATTTCAATACATCGGAAGTTGTTTCAAAAACCGTTCCATTTCTAAATTGCGTTGATACGGATCGTATAAATCTTCCAAATCTCTCTTATTGAGGGAACGCTCCTTTTTTCTTTGAAATAATTTGAATACACTGGGTAACAGTTTGCTTCCTAAACTGAAAAGACTTCCAAGAAAAGCTTCCGACTCGTTTATCACTGCAAAGGTATTTGTATATTATTATAAAGACTAATTGTAATGCGAAAAAATGCTTACGTCTACACGAAAAACTGTACGTCGTGATTAAGAATATTTATTACACAATTACAATTGCCATAACAGTTCTTGGAAAAGGAATCCTCGTTTCCATCGGTTTAATCGAATTAATTTCATTACGTGAAACCGGTATCCAGAGTTTACAAAATAACTACAAAATATTAATTATTTGTAAACTTCTGGAAAACTCAAGAAATTTTACAAATAATTAAAAATTAATAATTATATTTACTTATTAATACTTATTCATAAAGTACTTAAAGTCAAGTTAAGAAATGTTTTGAAATAATTATACAAATGGAATACAGAGATGTCTTATTATTTCCTGCACAACACGCGCTATGCACGAAACAATAGAATATTTCATGCGTAGGATTTTTCTTCTAATTTTGTAACTTGGTAAACAATTCGTCGCGGTAACAAGTAGGCGAAACTAGCCAATGCGGTTGGTTTACGCTTGCTCGTTACGATTCGTTTATAGAACTTAGTATTTAACGAAGACGACAAAGTTCATACAATGATTACTCCTAAACTTCTGCTCACTGCCGCGCATTAGTGCAACGTATTAAAATTCGGCAAATACAGATTTCTCCTTGTAAAACCTTTTCCAGAACGGAGACGGAATCTGTCCGAAAAAATCTTACATTTTTTAATTTAGGATATTTTTTAAGTACCAAAAGGACTTAAAAACAAAGTTTCGCCAATGCAAAATTTGATAGCAATGCTCTGCAGGTTTATAATTTTTAGCTTTTTTTCTATCTTCCTCTTTAAACAACATTAAATATGATTTCATTTTATTCATTTCTTTCACTTATTTTCTTCTAAATTTATTTGATTTTTACCATTACTTTACCGGCTCTTATAGAATATAACATAGGGAAGTATACTGATCGGACAAATTTTGATTTCCCTCGTTGTTTTTATTTTTAATCGGGAGTACTTCTATATGTGGAGTATGTATTACACTTAAGATTAAGGGTATCTTCAGTCCTCCGATGTTATTATAGATCCGAGGACAGAAGATAGAGATTGAACGAAATTCTTTGTTGTCTGACTTATTCACACTTTTTAAAAACTCATTTGTACTCAGAAAATTAAGCTTTTTGTCTTTTATAATAATTAATACAATAAAAATATCTTTAAATAAAATCGCATAATAGACGGCTATACACATATTTTTAACTTTGTAAATGGCGAATGCCGGGGAAGTCGTGCAAAAGAATTTAAAAACTTTTAAAATAATTCAACTTAACACAAAAGGACAACATATAAATCTGATATTAACTTTATATTAAATACAAAAAGTCAATATAAAATTTGTAATAGTAGGTCGTAGATTTAGATTAGAATCTATTCGTAATATTAGGGAAAGACTATATTTTTTTCATTTAACTAACGACTTTTATGGAATAATAGCCGCAGCTTCTACTTTCGACTGCATACTTTCTGTGCAATTAGCTTCCGATGTCCTTTATTAATACAGCATTTAAAATATTTATCTACAAAACGTTGAGTTTTAAAGCCAAATTAATACTCGAAATGGCAACTGGTATCTTTATAACGATATATCTTTTCTATATACCGGTAATCGGGGGCGAATCCTGACCAAAACTTTTGGGCATGCTGAAAGTTATAATAGGAATAATGGGTCTATCTGTAGCCCTAAACAATAGGCAGAAACGTTATTTGGTGTGAATGAAAAAGTATGGACTATTATAAAGGCCATTATATCTACACACGAAATATATGAAATCTATTATAATGAAAAAGTATTAAAAATGTATGATAATAATTGGAATTTTGTGGGCCCTTGACACTGGGAGCCCAGGGCTTAGACCTATTAATCTCTACGTAGATCCGCCCCTGTACACAATACATGTATGCTGATTGGGTACCGCGAGCTTTCGATACAATCTGGCCGTGTTAAATGCTCCGAATGACGTCCTGCGCGCGCACTTGTTTTCTGCGGCAAACCTGCACACGAGCGAGCCATCCAGTTCCCGCAAGCACGGCACTGATTTAAAACGACTAGCCGCTAGCTGCCGATGTAAAAGCAAACACAAATGATAGAAGAGTTTACACGTTAGAATAAAGTATTATTGGCATATTTGTTCTCATATAAAAAATATATCGACACTCAAAAGTTTCTCTTAAGCGTGCGACGCATGCTAAGCAAGCCCAGAGAATTTCCCCATGCCGGTAATAATAATTTGTCACAACGCCGACTGTACATTTTACGTATTTTATTTCCTAGTTTTTCGCTAAATAAATAAGTACGGTATCTATTAGCTTTACATTGCTTTCGTTTGGAATGCCGAGCATGATTGCCCTGACTATCCAAACACCATTGTCAAACTTCTAGGCTTACGGGAAAGCGACGCTAAACGTCCGACGTACACGTTTTCGCGTTTAAAACTTCGAACTCAACCTCGCTGTTAACTTCATATTGTTTTCGTCTCTACAGTCGTATCTTTCGCTATTCGGCTATTTAGTTGCAGAAATCCGGAAGAGCCGAGAGACGTGGACATTTTCCTGGCAAAAACTTGATTCTATAAGTAAATAAACTATTCGTGTTTATCGTTCGAAAGCGACTATCTCGACGAAATCGTCTCGACCCGTATTTTTGTTGAAATCTTTAGCATCGCTATTATACTACTTTATATAAGATTTCCTCTGATCGGTATAAGTTAATATAGTTTCAACTTAGGAAGTCTAAACTTTTAAATATTTAAAATCTTGTTAAAATCGACTTTGTTTTAACTGTAAGATAAGATAGATAAGGAGAAATTAATTGGAAAAGCAGCGAAAGGAGGAGGAAAATTTGGTAGGGGTGGAGGACCCGCGGTCGTTAGTAAGTAGAGGCAAGGAAAAAGACGACGACGAAATATTTATTTGTCCTTAATTGTATTAAGCCTTAAATATAATAGTACTAGAATAAAAGAAATATAACTACCGACCTATAAAATAAGCGAAAAATATCACCAATAGCTGTTTCTTGAACTGCATTTTCAATGGGGATAACTGCAATTATTAAAAATAAGACGATTAGCCGTATAAATTTAAGGCGTTTTCAAAGTAAAATGCTGTTATTTTAATATAAAAAGTTTATTTCGATAACACGAAATAGTAAGAAAACGTGTCGCTTACCTCACTAAATATAACTCGTTATAGCGTTTTTCATTCTCCCGTCTGGTATTTATATTGTTAAATTTTGTGCGATATTTAGTCCATAAAAATACACGTAAGTATCAAAGTATGACTGACAATATATCAATTCCAATAAAATGTAAAGCACCACCTGTGTTAAGAAAAACACTTGCTTCGTTACTCATCCTCGTTGCAAATCCAAGCCTCAAAATTTATTAAAACTGCCTAAAAATCAATTTAACCTCATTTTATTGGCTTAAAGAATTTTTTATGTTTTAATCGAAAACTCTATACATTTTAATGAAATTATGTTTGAGTTTCGACAAATTATATTTTCATACATCATGGATGGGGGCGTTAGTAGCTGCGAACGGTGTTGCTAATACTGAGCGGGATACAACTAAATCCTGGCAATCACAAATTCAATTATCGTTGCTTCGAGACAGCCAAATTGAATGACTTTTTCTTCGAGTAAGTCTATTCCTAGGGAGGTTACCTCGTATTTGGAGGAGCGATTTGATAAGGTTCTTTCGACATTAAACGATGTTGTAGTTAGGATGGACTGGTTGGATAATTTACATAACGAACACGACCATCGAATAACCGAGTTAGAGGTTAAATTGGAGGAAATTTCTAATCTTAAAGCTGATATTCAACAGAAAAATAGTCCGTTTTTCATTAAATAGATAAAGTTCTTTTTCATCTCGTTGAGAAAGAAAAATATTTTAATTGAAGAATTGACTAATTATAGTTGTGATTTGAATAGGAAAATGCAAAATCTATTTTCTAAATTGCTTGGTGAATCAAGACCAATTTCAACAGCTAAGATAGTGAAATTTAATCGATCAGATATTGTTTCGGCGGAGTTACGAGCACTTTCGAATAAGAAATTCATTTTTGGTAAGGCTAACGAAGCATCAAACAATATACAAATTTTTCATGATTTATGCTGGCGTTCGAGACTGAGACGGAAAAAACTTTTGCCTTTTTTACGTGATTATAAGCTAGAGGCGAGAAGAGTCCGACAGACGGCTGACATCTTGCGGGTGGGTTTGTCAAAGACGAGAAGGCGAATACATATGTGTAATTCCTAACCTTCGTATAGTAAATTTGCCGCGGTTCTATGCTTTGTGCATCACTTTATTGTAGTATTTGATTTATATTTACAAAGATCTTATTATGTAAGAGTTTACCACACCGAGTATCCGAACTAACATTTTATATGTTTTTAGAGGAATAAAGAATTTTTAATTTCAAATGTGTTAGATTGGACATTCGGTGTGATAAACTCTTACGTAACATAACCTTTGTAGTTATATAAATCAAATATTATAGGCTTAATGCTAGTAGATGAGCCCGGCGTTGATCGGGCAAAAAGTAACGATAGCGAAGATTAAGTTTTTTAGATTATAGCCAATCTTACCTGTTTTCACCGGGTGTAACAATTAGGTTCAGCCTCTTCCGAGACAATTAGATAATTCTTAGATGGTCTAAAAATATGTTTGATTTTCCGAAAAATGCGGAAAAATCGCATCTAAAATAGTACAATAGTAGCCGAAGGCTTCATTCTTTAGGGTAAGCCTTAATCCTCTCCCTCCCCCCGCGGAGGAAATTACGAAAAATCTCTTCTTAGTGTACCGTAACTATGTACTTTCAACTTTCAACTCTTAACCATTTGGGCTCCGCGCTTATTATTAACCCATCTCGATTATATTATAAGATAACAAACATCAAAACGAAAGCCACATAGAGAGTTTGGTTAGTTTAGCCTACCGTGTCACGTTTATCGCGATACTCGGATGGTACAAATTGGTACAATTTCATTGATCCAGTAGACAGGAATTGAAAATATATCTTAATATTTTCTAATGTTAACTTTATGAAACTGTACCATTTGCAGCCGAATATGAAACCGTAGTCTGCCAATCGATCAAATTAAAAAAAAAAACGGACCAAATATTTAAACTTAGTACCCTCAAAAACCACATAAAACATATTCTGCGCTAGAAGGTAACCTTGTATTATGAAATTTTCTAATTTAAATGCCACCATACCGCTGATACGATAGATAAAAGTAGGCTGTTGGGGAAGGGGTTGGAGTAATTCGACCAAAAGTAGTAGTAGTCCTTTTCCCGGAAGAGAAGATGGTCAATGACTACTACTTAATATCGATCTAATATTAATATTTGAATAGTGATCGGTGTTGGATAAGTTGTGATGGTTCCGGGATCGAAGTTTCTAACCTTAATGTTTGAATAACTTCATATGATAGATAAAAAATCATGTAAAAATCTTAAAATAATTGCTTTTATGTGAAAATAAAATGTTTACATTTTTGCAACAGATTGTATAAACTACGTGGGAATTATATTCTGATAAATATTGCGTCTATAGTATAGATAAATTATTGGGCTGCAATTTGAAAAAATTGTAGACCTATAAATTCCGACTGTCGTCTTTCCTTAATCTCGAGAAAGGAGTTAGATAGATGAAAGTCGAGACCAGATGTAGAAGGCATAGGGGCAGAAATCCCAGATGAACTATATACGGACTTTTAGTTTAAAAGTGAAGTAACGTTACTTCGATTCAAAATTTCCCCCAGACGGTGTTAGGTAGATAACCGATAATGATGATGATAATTAACTAAATGTAATTTTTACAAAAAAAGATATGATTTTAAAAAATATATATTGTATTCACTGAATTACTGCGACAGTAATATAGCTCGAAATACATGCGCCATTACGCCATTACTGCGACAGGCAGTACAGTACATTGCACTTTTGAAATATGTTTTACTACTGTACTGTACAGTACATCATTCTTTGCTCGTTAGCAACGTAGTCGTGCCGGTTATGTACCTAACTCCGTTCGGGTGAAACTTTTGTATTGAGATAACGTGACTTGCGGTAAAAATTGGAAGTTCATATGTAGAAAATCTGCTCTCGACTTTCATCTATGTAACTCCGTTCTCGAGATCAGAGGAAGATCAGAGACTGACGGACGACTGGAAATTTATAGCTCTACAATTTTTCCAAATTGCAGCCTAATAAGTACCCTCCGGTAACCGAGTGGATAAAACTTCGAAACACCAGTAGTGCACGAACAACGCACGAACAACGGAATTGCCACCTGCAGCTTTCTGGGTTTTCTTCGCGTTAGTAACACTTCAATTGGAGCCAAACTTTACTTTCCGGGAAGCATCGTCCTTGGCAGATCATTCACCCGTCAGGTTGCCGTAGCCAAATGAACCAAACTAATTGTAAAGAGCTATTAAGTATTGTGACGTCGTTATAATGTCGGGCTGCTATTTTTCGTCACAATGTTCTGAATTCTTTTAGCGGTGGTCTTACCCCTGTACATCATACGTTTCCTGTTAGCACTAGAGTCGTGTCGGTCATATATCTAACTCCGTTTAGTGAAGAAATTTGAATGAAAGTAACGTTACTTCCGTTCTAAAGTGAATGTTCGAATATAGTTAATGTAGGCATCCTGCCCTAAGCTTTGCACGTCTGCTTTCGCCTTTGATCCGTCTAGCTTTTTTCTCGAGATTAAAGAAAGACGGACAGATAAGCGAGGACAGTTTTTTGAAATTGCGGCCCACTAATCTTTCCATAAACGCAATATTTACGAGAACACACTTCCCACATGGTTTATACAATCTGTTGCCAATGTGAGGGTTCTAGGGATTTCTAGATTCAAACCCCACTTCCGTGACCCCAATTTGTGAGCCACCGGGAGGGAAGAGGAGTCCTCTCCTTCCGGTCTCTGGTCGGTGACCTACTTTCTTGTCAGGGATGGTAGTAACGTTCGGTTACGCGTTACGCGAGTGGAGGAGAGTCGGAGGAGTCGACGATAAGGCGTTGGCATAGTCGAATAAAGACACCATTTTCTAAACTAACAATTTATTACAGACAAATAATAAAACAAACGTTCTAACACGGTCCGTCTCATTCGCGTATGAGAGAGAGAGCTTACAATAAAGCGTTCATACCTCTTGCGATGATAGCGAAGGCCTTTAATTTCTGTAAGGCGGGATCCAAGTTGAGGGTTGGGATCGAAGGTCTTCTAATATGTGGTGCGGCCGGTTAGAGGGAAGCGAATGTCCGTCTTGATGGTGCGATGGCGACTTCTTGATCAGCGACTCCCCGGAGAGGGGGAAGGAGGATGGCTTTTATACCTTTTTGGTGGGAAAATTCGTCAGGTGATCAATTGTTTTAGCAGGTGTGGGGTTAAAGGTGGTGTTAGAATGACAACAATATGACGAATTTCGCCGATAACTGTAAACTATATACGGTTTGATCGTGAGAATGTTTATATTAAAACA
>NW_019384503.1:313614-317055 GCF_000671375.1 Centruroides sculpturatus | reverse complement strand
AGTTCGGAGGAGTTGAGTTCCATATTACTGTAAAAGCACCAAAGGGGTCCGTATTTCACGCATCGCCATCTCGAATTAACTTATGTCTGTCAAGACCAAAATTTAAAAAACGTGAACATCACACAAATTAATATGTACTCCTAAGTCTCTTGAATGGAATACATGCACCAGTGAACCTACAACTACACGATTTATATTTTAAAAATAATTAAATTCACTTAGCATTCAAAACTTGTGGATTTTGAAAAAAACAAATTTGCTGATTAAATACGGACAACCGTTTAACTGAAGTAAAACGGGTTTTCCCCTTGCTATGGATGTCTGCCTAGTTCAGTTCAGCTACATTCCGCTACAGTTCGCCTTTATTATCAGTTCGAAATGGGGTGGTTCCATAATACCCGCAGTGTTCCATAATACCACCTTCTCCTCTACTTTCTTCTTTATTTTTGCCTTTTCCCATGCTTATATGGGGTTGGTATTTCTTTCACTAATACATATCCTCCATTCTCTAATACATATCTTCCAATCAAGGGCATCTTCTTGCTTGTCCCCTCTGACTTAAGTTTTCCTCCACCTTATCTTTCCAATGCAACCTTGGTTTTCCTCTCTTCCTCCTTCCTTTTACTACCAGTTTTTCCGACCCTCTTTCCAACATAATCTTCACTACTTTGCTCTACGTGACCAAACTACCTTAACATGCATTCTTGCATCTTTTTGCTCAAGGAACCCACCTTAACAGAACATGTAATAAAATCATTCCTTATTCTATCCTTCCTTGACACTCCACACATCCATCTCAATATTCTCATCTCCGCCATCTTCATCTTTCTTTCTTGGGCTCTTGTGATTGCCCACGTACAACATTGCAGGTCTAACAACCAATTTATATAATTTACTTTTCAGTTTGCAGCTAACTTTCTTGTTGCATAACACACTGCTCAGCTTCCTCCAGTTTAACCATCCACATGTAATTCTATGTTGCACTTCCAAGTTCAATCCTCCCCATCTCAACAAAGGCCACAATATACTTATAACTTGAAAACTCAATAAACCACAGGAAGCAGCACATTTTAGATTTTAATATTGCACTCATCTCTACCATTCAGAGTCATATAAGCTGTTTTAGTTCTGCTAATCCTCATGCTCCTTTCCTCCACTCTTGGTTTGGGAATGTTCACACACCACAATGTCATCTGCAAACAGCATACTCCATGGAGCACCACACTTCACGTCTCAAACCAACATGTCCATTATCAGGTCAAACAGATAAGGCCAAGGGCCAATTTGTGATGTAAACCAACATTAACGAAGAACCCTTTTGTAGTGCTCACACTGCTCTTAACTTGGGTCTCTGCTTCCTCGTATGAGCTTAACATATTTTTTTGGAACATTCTTTTCTCTCAAACATTTCCTTGTTACCCTATCATATGCCTTTTCTAGATCTATGTACACCATGTGCAAATCTTCCTGCATTTTCCTGTGCTTTTCCATTAGCTATTTTAGAGCAGAGATAGCATCAGTCGTACTCCTTCCCTGAAAAAAGCCAAACTGTTCCTCTCCAATCTCAGATTCGTGCCTAATCCTTCTTTCTAAAATTTTCTTCTAAATCTTCATAGTATGGGACAATATGTTTATACCTCTAATTTCCGCAATTCTGTACATTCCCTTTATCTTTAAAGATCGGCACAAGAATGCTCTTCCTCCATTCATCTGGGATCTTCTCCTGCTGCCAGAGTTTATTCATAAGGTCCCAGAGGATATCAATTCCCTCTTACCCAAACTTCTCCAAGCCTCAACTGGAATCCGATCAGTGCCTATTACTTTCCCAATCTTCATTTCTCTAAGCACACTTTCCACTTCTTCTCTGCTAATATCTTGCACCACTCTTTCATTTTCCTCTCCATTCTCATATAAAGTTCTGGGGTTTTCTTCATTCAATAAATTCCTAAAATATTCTTTCCATCTTTCCTTGACCCTTTCCTAATCTTGTAATATCACTCCTTTATCATCTTTAATCAGTTTAATAGAGATAAAATCTTTTGATGCTTTATCTCTTGCTTTGGCAATTCTCATCAACTGCCTTTCACCACCTTTCCTTACGAAAACTTTATAAGCCTCTTGTAAAGCCTTTGTTTTTGCAATAGCCACTGCCTTTAAAGTCATTTTATTTGCCAAATGCTAAGTTTCTTTATCTTCAGGCCTTCCCATCGAATCCCACCTTTTCTTTGCCTTTGCTTTCTTTTGTTTAATGTAGATTGTACCTCAGCATTCCACCCCAAAAGGGATGGAATGCTGAGGTACAAGTTCCTTTCCGTCATTTCCAGACGGAAAGTTCCTTTCCGTCTGGTGATCTCTTCCCTGAAGTTTTTCCCAAAACCTCTTCTCCAACTTTCAAGATGCAATTACTATTCAGCAACCACCATTTTTGCACATCATCTGGAAACTGGATTTCTTTTAACACTTTTACCTTAAACTCTTTCCTTAATTCCTCCTCTTTCAATCTCCACCATTTGATAAAGGATCAAATGTTCAATTTGGCTAACACAATTCTTACAATGGCCCATAAGAAAGTCACAATCCACCAGAAGAACTATGTTGTGCAGCAACACTTTCTCCATTTAATACCTTACTGTTTCTCACTTCTCTCAGATGTCTCCTGCAGCACAAGAAAAAAAAATCAATCTGGCTGGATCTACCTCCACTCATGTATGTAACCAACTGATTCACTTTCTTCTCAAAGTAGGTGTTAATTAACACAAGGTCAAAAGCCACAGTATGATCAACTAGTCTTTCTCCCTCTCCATTTCTTTCTCCCACACTCCACCTCCCAAGAACTCTTCTTTCCACATTCTTATTCTTCCCAACATGACCATTTAAATCACCCCCACAGATTAACCTGTCATTCACATTATAACTTGGTCAAGATCTGCCCAAAAGTTTGTCCTTTCTTCTTCTCCACTATCTGGCCAAGGAGCATACACACACAATCGTAATGAAATCCACTCACGAACAGTTTGTACCCTTTCTCAAGTTCTTTAGTTTTATTTCCTTTCCATCTTGTCTCTTGCTGGCACAGAATTAGGGTTTCTCAAACGGGATTCCGGGATCCCGGTTGTTTTTTTAACCCGGGAAATATCCCGGGAAATCCTGCAAATTTCTTAAAAATTCACTTTTTTTCTTATTTTGTGTTAAGGTTGGGGAATTTTGCAAATAGAAAGCATAATTAACTCATACACTGTCAGAATACATTTGTATTTATTAATTTTAAACCTACCTATTAGTTTTTTTTAAATTTTTGCTCGTTATAGCATGTCACAAATGGTCAATAATCAATATATAGCTTATTTGTGGCAGGACTATAAAAATTCTTTACTTGTCGGAACCTGTAATATCTGGAATAATTGTGCTTACGCTGTCTTGAGTTTTAACCATGCCCAGTAG
>NW_019384503.1:262304-305909 GCF_000671375.1 Centruroides sculpturatus | reverse complement strand
TAGCGCAAATTTGGTCGGTTGATCGGGGGGCGGATAATCGAGGTTCTACTGTATTATTATTTTTTAATGACTTGGCAAAGTATTAACATTAATAAATATCATTATAATATCTAACTTCATGTTTTTAATTCTAGAATAATTCAATGTTTCAGAATAAGAACTAGGTACTCTTTACAGGAGAAAATTTCAGTTTTACAAAAATTATTATTATATAAAGATCTTTGAGGATTGATCAAGAGTTGATTCAAATTTTTTTTTCTACTCTGACTAAAATGGCTAATTCCGGCATTGGTTTAAAAAAAAAATGCTTATTTCAAGCAAGATTTGACAAGGTTTTCATCTAACAAGGGGCCCTTACGGTCTCGGAAATTCAGTTCGGGGTGAGACTTCGCAGGTTAGTAGTATAACTCAAGGGTGTCCACCACCGAGAAGAATTGTAAAGCGCACTAGCCAGAAGATTCAGAGAAAAAAAGGCTCTAAAATTTTAAGCGCAGCTCATATACTGGTCGATTTTACACTATGGCAGCAAAGCGAAATGGCTTGCCACGCGTGCGATATAGGTTTAGTCCTATCTTCAGCTAATTTTTTTTTAATTGTTTTGAAAATTATAACAACTTTTAAATAAAGTTAATGACCTAAAAATATTATCAATTAAATTATAAGTAATTTTATTTATGAAATGACTGTTACAGCTACTTAAAATGTGAATTAACGATATAAAGATAATATTCTATTTTTAAAAACTTGAATAATTTCAAATGCATTTCTAACGGAGGTAAATTAAAACTGTAATTACTATTGTCATTAAAAAGTTATTATAAATTTTAAGATATAAGCTGTGAAGAGGTTAAACTGCTTTTATACTTTTTCCACAAAAAAATCAATTCTAGGATTATTAGTGTACAATTCAGAGATGATTAATTAAAAATTAGTTTTATTAATTACTTCAATATTAAGATATTACTACTCATAAATTCAATTCTGAATAATTTGTATTGAAAGTTAAAGTTTCTAGGACTGGATACCTATTTTATAATGTGACTTGTGTGCCTAGTCTAAACAAAGATTTGCATTTATAAATATTTTAACAATTTAAATGATTACTGCAAGGTAATTCTGCTGGATTTAGAAGGTTGGTTATTTTTATATATATGGTTAATTTTGGCTTATGAAAAGTCCATCTTAAGCTGAATGACAAAATAATAATGTCATCATGTATATTCTCTGTAGAATGTATGTGATAGTATATGCTGTTGCAATGACCAAAAATATAATTATTGCAGATTATAAACAATGGTATGATAAACATCGTACATAAAATGTATATAATGCCAGTCTTTATGTTCTGTGCAATACCTTAGCTATTACAAAAGTAGCTGGTTTATAGATTTATATTGTATCAAAGAGGAATTTGTTATATATATATATATCCCCTAAACAAACCTTTAACATATTGAAGAATATAAAGTATATAAAATATAAAGTATAAAGTGTATATAAAAATATATACACTTACATAACATGGTTTTCATAAACTGTTCATTAATAGTTTGATCAGAATATACATCCTGTTTGCAATTGCATATAAAATTAAATATATGACATTGAAGACTTTCATGATGCTGCATAGCACTTACTAAATCAACCATATTATTATGTATATATGTTATCTCTTCTAATATAAATGAGTTGCAAGATAAATTATAAAAAGTCTATAGTTCAAATGTGCAGTTTAGATGCTGGAATTAAAGAAACAATTTATCATACTTTTGTATATATGTTACAGTTCATGTGATAAATCCAGTTAGTATTAATAATAACTGGCTAATATTAATAATTACCAATGAAACCTGGTGAACTATAATTATAAAACAAATAAATAAAAGTAATAAATATTATAAAACATTTTTAAGATATGTATAAGAACTCATTTATTTACATAAATGTGAGACTTTTCTTTGCCTTTGAAAAACTTTAATTGGGATAAGAGATTTTGATAACAGGAACGTTTTAAGGAATACAAATTACATAAGAATATTGTGATTATTATAAAAAAAAAACAAATGTAGGACTTCTTTTTCGTCTTCCGTCTTTTCGCGCGTCTTCTTCAACCGTGGTCTCGATGTTCTCTCTGTGATGTCGCGTCCCCTCCCCTCTCCTGTGTCCTCTACTCCACTCCCTCTCCCAGCCCCCTTAGTCTCCTTTCGTCGGCAGATCGTGTTTCACTTTCCACATAAATGAGTTCTTATACCTATGTCTTATCAATTCTGACCATGTTATTTGTTTCAAGGCAGGCGGATAACAGTTTTTCAATGTCCTGGTTTACTCTTTCTACTAAGCCTTGTAATTGCCATGTCCTTGCTTTCTGTGAAGAATTTTGAGTTCATCCCACATTCTGCAAACTACTTCAATAATTCTGTTAGTGAATTCCCAACCATTGTCACTTTACAAGATGCATGGTGCTTCAAATATCATGAACACATCCAACAGCTAGTAAGCAAATTCCTCAGCTTGCTTTGTTTTTAAAGTTCATCTAATGAAATTGATTCAATTAAGATCTTGATTAAACATTATAAATTTATAATCTCCATCTGCTTGTGACTGAATGTCTATGAGATCAATCTAACATCTTAAACTGAATTCACTGCTTTTAACTGGTTTAACAACAAGACCTTTTTCTGGAATGCTTTATTTCTTTTGACAAAGTTCACAATGATATAAATATACAGTATCATAAAAATTTCTACTATAATGTTTTTATATTTTACCTTAATCTTTCATCATTCTGTTTCATCTTTCATGTCCAAGTGCAATATGGATCTTGTGAATTATTTGAAAATTCTCCATAAAAGTGTAATATATAATTGCATCAGTTAAAAAAAAAAAAAAGCAATGAGTTTTCAACAGTTCCAATTCTATATCATCATACCTTGATTGTCTTCTGGTGATATGCTGGAAATCTTGTCTTTGTTCTCTAACTTTCACCAAAAACAAATAATACTCTTCTCTTGTAAATAACTGATGATTTTTCCTTTTTTCAATTTCAATTTGTTAACATGATCATTAAATTCAGTCTTCGTTACTTCTAAATCACCCATTATACTTATGGGTAATGTAAAAACAATTATGCATGTATTAGCAACTAACTGCAAACACAACATCAAATGGACAACACAAAGCATCTAGAATAATCTAGATGTTGAATGCGCTGATGCAGTAGTATATACTACCATGTGTATGTGCAGTCTCAAACCAAACACATTGAAAATTATTACATTTACAGTTCGTAGTTGCAAATTATTAATAATCACTAGTTCATGTAATAAATTCTTATAAATTATTAACTATAACCTTTTTATTTGGTTATTATTAATATAAACCAATTAATCACATCAACCATAACATGTATATATGTTTGTTAATTCTGAGAATAATAATTACAGTCTTTGCAAAGTTACAAGTTCAATTGTATTGCTTTAACTTAGAACAAAGCAATTATAATCAGAAAAGTAAGAATTTCAGTATACAGTCGACCCCCCTATAAGATAGAGATACGTTCCATTCTCTAGGAATCCGCTTTCTTACGAATCCTTCCAATCACAACCCGACACGTATCAAGTTTACGGACTACGGCTGTTTGAAAGATTTTCTTCCATAAAATTAATCGATTCTAGACTAATCCGACTCAACATTTCCAAAATACGTATATATTTTTTGGGAATAATCCGTATAAACTACGCTATAAACAAAAAATTGTAGGATTACTTACCGAGTGTCACCATTCGACATTGCCATTGCTCAACATTGTTTTCGTCGCGGAACAGCTCAGCAAAGAGCGGCCGATTTCTAACAACTTATTTTTCTGTGAAAACTTCGTAGAACTTCGGAGACATCATTAATATAAATAATTTTAATCGCCGTTGAATAAGAAATGTTTCTTTCACAAGAAATGTATAAAATTACAGTACTGTATTAGACTTACGGTACCTAATTTACATACTGACAGACGATAGTTAGCGTAAAAATCTCCGTAGCGTGGCGCCACGCTAGACGGCGGAAATTATATATTTAATTATAACAAAGTTACAATAAGTTAATATATAATTATATATACAGTACCTAATTTATATATAATTAATATATAATTATATGTACAGTACCTAATTTATATATAATTTATATAATACTGTCCAGACGATAGAAATCTCTCCGTAGCGTGGCGCTACGGACGGCGGGAAAGTAGTTCGGCTTCCCGATGACGTTTGAGGTGTTTATAGGGAACTTTTACTATTTTTTACGGATACCGGTAGCAATTTTTTCGTAGTTTTATAGGAATCGTAACTATAGGGACCGTAATTATAGGGGGGTCGACTGTACATTAAATTGTTTGAATATCTTGTTTATGTAAGCAAGAGAAACAGGAGAATGTATTAATGCTAAAGCCTCTGAAATCTGATATACAAGCTTGGAAGTTTGTGCTAACTTTAGGCTTTCTAATTAAAAAACAGTTCCCATTTATAATCCATTTCAGAGAGATCTCCTAGACTGCACATGTATACTAAGCATATCTATATATATATATATATAAAAATGGACATGTATGTCCCTATATTTCACTTTTCCACCAAAACTACACATCACACGTGAATGGTGTTTGTATGTGGTGGTAGCCCCAAGTCTCCATTCGTGCATAGGAGTGGTTGCATCTTGATAGCTATAAGGGTGCGGGAGATATGAGGCTGAAAGTGGTTGAAAGTAGCTTTCTATTTCGAATGTTTTGTTCGAATTTGTTTGAACAAATTCAAACAATATTCAAATTTAATTTGAACATAAAATTCGAATATTGGTTTGATTATAGAACGATTGTAAACGTTCCATAAATGTTGAAAATAGTTTGTTTGAGTTGACGTGAACAGGAGACGTTCAGAAATAGAATCGGGTCCAGGTCTCTAATTAGTCTGGAAACGGGGGACCTAATTCTTGCATTTTGTGAAAACGGGTAAGATTGGCTATAATGTAATTATCTTAATCTTCACTATCTTTACTTTTTGCCCAGCGAAGCGGGTCCTTGCAGCTAGTCTGAAATACAATCTCAGAGAACTTGATGCTATTTATATTTTCTACCATTCATATTCATTTTTTTTCAAATTGCACTAGAAGCCATAAAAGCTATATACAACCTGAAGGCCAGACATCTCTTCAGATAATAATTCCACCTTTGAAAAGATGAAATTATATTACTATGAGATTTTAGTAGTATGTTTTTATAGAAGATTAATAAACATTTATTACATAATTTAAATTTTGTAATTTTATCTAAATTTTATATTCTAATTTTAAATTATTTATAATTCAGTTGTTTGTATTCTATGCTATCTTATTGTTAATCTGATGGTAAATTTTAATAAACTGAAAATGCTTATTACATACTATAAAAATAATATAAATAGTCAATTCTTTAAAAAATATAATATAAATTTGAATCAATTGTTGGATTAGATATAAATATTTGCATGTTTTTTAAATTCAGACTAATCCTAATGCTTCAGTTAAAGCAACTGTTCCCAAACTGGTCCCCTGCCAAATCCAGCCTGCAAACATATCTGACATATCACTTATAAATTATAGAAATAAGCCTATTTTAAGTATATTATATGGATTGTACAAAGTATTTGTGGTCTGCCTAACTACAACTCATCTCCAATTTGGCCTGACAATCAAAAAATTTGGACACACACAGTTAAAATGTGATCTATTCTAAGTAATGTCATAGGAGATTACTTTTCAGTTAAAACCAGGGCTGTGGAGTTGTGTAAAAATCTACCGACTCCTACTCCAATTTTTCCTTACCATCCGACTCTGACCAGGGGGGGACTTGTTACCGAAAGAGACCCGAAAATTCTGATGTCATCACGTGACCTCAGAATAAAAGATTCAATAAATAGAGTTCTAATAAAGATAGAACATAGAAACTTTTTATTCCAAAGCTAAAAGACTCCTCTAAGTAATATATAAATATGTATTCGATAATTTTTACTTTTCTGGCTGTTTATATATAACAGAGGGAAAGTGTAGCGCTCGGTCAAAAAATGACCCTTCCAAAATTTTTATATTTTTAGACTCAGGACACCTTGAAATTTTGAGATATGCGAAAGATTAAGGTTTTTTCTATATGTGTGGATGTTAGACTGTGTGGGGGGCATGCTTTTGTTCACCCTGTTTGAAGCCTTATTAGGCTTCAAATTAATTTCTGTGGTCAGAGTGGTCGGAATCAGAGTCAGATGGTTTAACACAGTAGTTAGTTATTAAGCATCAAAGTGGTTGAACTAAATCATGTCTCCATATACATTCTAACATCTTAGGCGAGAACATCTTAATGGGTTTTACTGTACTATTATAAAATGACAAAAAAGCTTACTTTGAGGGTAGAGAAGAGTTTTATCATTTTTTAAATTTTGAACATTAATAACGAGTAAAATATTCATTAAGAGATATGACAGATGACCACTGTTATGTCTTCACCCTGTTGACTTTTAATTAAGAACCAAAATTTAATAATATTAATGCCCCTTTATATGCAAGTTACAGTGCCACATTTCGTTTCTTAAACTTTACCCATGAGATATTGTTTAACATCTCAGAACAGAAAATAAAGAAATTAAACAAATTAGACGCCAACACACACACACATGTGAATTTTTCCTCTTTTATTGACTTTTTGGGGGTTCAGATGGTCTCCAAATGTGTAGATTTGAAAAAAAAAAAAAACTTGGAGGGTCAAATTTGACACACTTCCAATACTTTTCTGTTTTATATACATAACAAGTTGGGAATTAAAAAGGAGCCAGAGTTGGTGGATTTTTTGATGATTCCGGCTCCGGCTAAAGCACCAAAGCTTCACAACTCCAACTACAACTCCACAGCCCTGGTTAAAACACTTGAAATTTTGATGAAAGGTTTGTTAATTCTGATGCATTACAATAAAAATTGGGAAAAAATATTATAAGCATTTATGTCAAAAAAAGGCTGCTCAGCAAGAAATAAAATAGCAGAAGTGAAAAAGTGTACAATTAGAAACAATTATTATTTGAAGCAAGTAACTTATGAAAAAAAAAAATCATCAATCAAACTTTGAGTTCTTCACAATATACTATGCATTTATTTTTCAATTTTGCACTGTTAAAACCAGTGACTCTTATTCCGGACCTCATAGACATAAATTGATGCATTCTATATCAATCTGCATATATTTATGATGAATCAAGATTTACTTTACTATATCACACAAATACTTAAAATGTAATAATTATTTTACAGTTAAGAATCTGGCTAAAAAATTCTTAGTAACTTCCAACCAATAAAATTTAATAAGGTAGTGACCAATCAATACAATATGTTATCAAATTTTTGAATTTTTTCTTCTTGAGCAATAATTATGTTAAAAATGTAAATATAACAATGACAAAAGACATACNTAAAAACAAGAAGAAATTTAAGGAAATATTTGTATATGAAGAATAGAGAAATATGTACAAAGCTGGAAACTAGAAAATTGTTCTCCCAGTGTTTAAAAGAAATGTACCGGTATTTTAAATCAGAAATAATGATTAATGTTGCAACTAAAATTGAAATTTTAGGATTTATTCATGACACTGAAATAACATGTAAACTCCCCCCTGTTTTCTGAATTATTGTTATGTGATCTACCATAGTATATTTATTAGATATATGCATAAAATTTTGTATTTAATCTTAATTTGAAATTTTATTAATAAAATATATTTTTAATAGGAAAAATTGCTTCAAAAACAAAATATTAACGTTTATCTAAAAGTTAACTCAATGTAAATGATACTGTTTTTATAAACTTTATTATATTATTGATCATTTTATACATTAAATATATATATAAATATATATATATTGATGTATTTATATGAAAAAAATCTCAAATTCATAAGATGCTTTTTCAAATCATAAGAACTGTAATAATCAGTAAAAATATCATCCATTACATCAGAATTAAAAAATGTCAAATTTCTGGTCATATTATAATACTAACATTTCTGAATTAAAAAATGAATCAAAAAATTAAAACCAGTTTTCACAAATTGCAAAATTAAGAGTAAATTACATACATTTTGATAGAAATAATAAATGAAGCAAATTTCACAATAGTACAAATTTAATGCAAAACATTTTAATATACTTCGTCAATGTACAGTCATTCTCTGTACAGATTACAATGATGAAGCACGGTGTACATGGAAGGGTGAACAATGGTAAGTGCTACCTAATTGTAAAAAGGTCAAGAATACTAGAAAATTAGACCCACCAATGTCTTATTTTATACAAGCATCATCTCTGAACACAATGACAACAGGTACTGGTGTTGGACTTTTTTTTTTCCTCTTTATGAGTATTAGAATACATTTTGTAATTGTGCAATGGGTTCTGAGCAGAAGAACGGCATAAAATATTCTAATTTTACTGAATCATAGGAAATGTCTTAATTTTAACTATAAATTTATTACCAAATTTCAAACCACAAAAATTTGAAGCATTAATTAATTTGATGTAGAAAGTTATAGAAATAATAATGAAATTCTCACTGGTTCTTGGTTGCATATTTTTTTTTTTTCATTTTACATTTAACAATTCATTTTCTTTCAAGGCAGTTTTAACATTTGTACAATAGATAATAATATTTCTTTACAAACAAAATTATGTGAACAACAAAAATTTTAAGCCGCTATTAAATCTGTATGAAAATGTTTAACGAGCACATTACTCATTTACAATAGTGTACTTCATGGTGGAGAACCCAACATCTAAATTTAACCCAAATCCCAGCTGATTTTTCTAAGATATTATTGTAATTACTGTGGCACTGCCACCAATTAAGTATTTTACAATTACAACATACAAAGATAAGAAAAACTGGACAGTGTTGACACTAGAGTGTCCAAACGTGCGATATCATTTGACGAAGCTGTCGAATGACAATGCAAAAAACGTTTCTTGGTATTGTACTGCTTAATAGAGAGAGGGGAAGACATAATCCAATGAAGATTTTATGAAGTAATTAAAAATTAAAAATGTAAATAATTGTACATTGCCGTGTTTGACTGTAAGTCTGGACGGTGTACAAAGACAAAAAAATAATAATTACAAACATTATTAAATTTTTTCTGGTCTATCTATGTCTTATATTATCTGACCTTCTATAATGATATATATATATGTATATATGTTTACAAGATATATATATGTCATTTTATCTTGACCCAACTAAACTAGCCTGTGAATGATCTAGAACTCACCCTTTTACCAAATACTAACTACCAAATTTTTTATTTTTTTCTATTTTTTTTATAAGAAGTTATAATAGGAAAGAAAAACAATGAAAAAAATCCCCAATTACGTCAGGTTATCCCAGGTAATTTTTATAAACTGTCACCACAATTTTGGGAATGGGATATTAATAAAACAGTCAGGTATCTTATAAGAACAATGCCATAAAAACTGTGCTATTTTTGTCTTTACAGTTTTGGTATACTTTGTATACCAAAGATCATAAAGCAGTATTTGATTTCATATTCACATTTGTGAGTTGTTTTATGGGATAATAAAATGATCTTCAAAGTATGGCTGGCAGATAATTTTTGAGCTTCATTACAGAGCCTACACTATTTTGATTTGCAGCTCATCTGATTGAAAGATGAAATAGTGATTAAATTCCTGATGTCCTTCAAACAGTGAAACGATAATTTTTCTTGCTGGGATTGCCATAAAATGATTAAAATATGTCCTGATTTATAAAGATTTCTTTTCATGAATTAAAACCACAGTGATGACAACTATTATCCATAAACAATATAAACAATTTCTTCTTTCTAACACTGCTATCTTTGTAATATAAGGTCATTTGGGATTATGAGGGTGGATGGTGTAGGCAAAGATAGCTCAAGCTCCACCAGAAGTGGAAAATGATCGGAAGGAATGTGCGGATGAGGACAACCGGCTATCTTGTTATCTCTCATCCATTCGGCATCCAACGGACCTAATACTCCCAATTCAGTAATGTGTCGTTTTGAATAAAATACATAATCTATAATTCCCTTGAAGTCAAAACTGTAATAAAAATATAAATTATCATTTTATTTTAAAAAGATTAAATATTTAAAATCTTAAAATAATATAATAAAATAAAAGCAAAATACTATTTATTCTTAAATTATTATTGTAATTTTATATAGATAACTAATAGGTTTATCAGTTAAGATTAAATTGACTAGCCTACTAAATACAGCTATAATAAATTGAAGGGCTTATCACATTGGGAAATGACTGGAACCAACAGACTAATTTTTTTTACAACATAGCCTTTAGTTACCTACAATCAAATTTTAGTATGCATTTCAAGCACCAAGATCTCTCATCGGCCTACAAACATTCATACAGTATACACAAAACCATCACGACAGAAATAGCAATTCCAAATTAAGAATTCTTTTGTGTAAATATAGTGCACTGTTTACAAAATATAAAACCAATACATTAAAAAATTAAACAACTAACATGACAAAACTATATTTGGGACAAGACCATGTCTCAGAGAGTCATTACTAAGCGGAACCACTGACACTCAAGGCAGGTCTCATTCTCCAATCTTCTTTGCTATTGCTGCTTTTGGGCACATTTGTTCAAACTTTGCCAGCCACGACCACGAGGTCATCCACGATTGCATTTGATGAAATTACCCTATCTATGTCGAAATTTCTTTCCATTGCATGTCGGCCTGGGTTGAATTTTTGTCGATGCGTAACGAAAATTTCCCTTTCTTGATAAAAATAATCATGGCTATTGTATCATCCAAAATTATTTTTTATTTTATTTTGCACAAACAATATACAGTTTAACCTGATTATAACGTCATTGGATATAACGACAACCCTAATATAATGTCAAATTTTTATTGGTCCCACGATTTTACTATACTAGATAATGTTAAAAAAACCCACTTGTAATGACATAAATCTCTGTTTTAATGTCATATTTGAAGCACTCCCAAATTTACAAAATTAGATTACAAATTTTATTTAACAAAGAAAATACTACATGTTCAGTCCTAGGGTCAGAGCCCATTTCCTAGAATGACTGTGGGTGGTACTCTCACCATCTGACTTTGGTTTGCCTGTTTGTAGACAGCGTCGCCACTTTGTATTTTATTTTGACTCAGATTTCGGTCCCGAGTACCCACAAGTCTGTCTGTTTTTTTTTTTTAATGCATGCATGATTTCGGCACCTAATACTCTGTGCCAAATTGCAACTCCTGACATTTACTCCTTCATACCTCTAAGCTGGTAACACAGCAGGCAGTATGATTTTATAAACAAGACAGTCTTGTCAATAAGCACCAAACAATAAATATAGCCAATTTCTAGTCAATTTAATCTCAATTTATGTTGTGGGCTAGAAGCATTATTTAATAAAAGTTATCTGTTTTTAAAAGTCAATTTGAAAGTAGATTTGGGCTATCTGTAGATTTTAACTTGTAATTTAAACTCATCAAACAGCTTTTCCTTTGTCTGAAATCTTCAGAAAACATGAAGAATCCTTTATACCATGTGCAGATATTTAATCTGCCATTGTGATTTCTAAGCGGAATCTAGCAGAGCTTAGAAAGACATGCATCTCCTTTAGCTCTCTTTCATTCATTTTCTGTACATCAATCCACATTCTAAATAGAAGTGAGTAACAATATCAATTCAACTTATATGTTAAGAGCTAAAAAGTTCACAATAACTATTCATCTCTATACAATATATCAGAGAAAGTCCTGTTTAGAAGTTGAATGATCAACTTTCAAATCTATCTCAGTGAATATCATAGACATGAAAATTAAATAGAAAAAATTATTTTCAAACATTTATTCTTTTTTAGACTGGTAAATGATAAAATAAACTAACAAAATTTTATTTATAATAGTCAATGCTAAAGTAAACTAACCTACTCAATAAAAGATGAATGTTTAAAAATCATTTTTGATGTGTGATTAGTATATTGTGATGATCAAGATACATGACTCAATAATTGTAATGCTAGAAGTTACAAAATCTTTTCATTGATATAAAGTGAATTTTGAGGTCTAAAATAATTATATTTATTTGAAACAATAACTCTAGTTTGACTATGGATTACTTTCTCATTTATTACTTTTAACCATTTTTCTAATGAAATTGTAACTAAAGATCAGATCATCATCATCATCTGATTTTGTTTGCTTCAAATTCTATATTATAGAAATCCATTTTACATTAATTAATGTAACATTTATATATAATTTAAATTATTATTACATAACTTTTGAGTTAAAAAACAAAGTAAATCATTTTCACNTATATATAAGAAGTTATAATAGGAAAGAAAAACAATGAAAAAAATCCCCAATTACGTCAGGTTATCCCAGGTAATTTTTATAAACTGTCACCACAATTTTGGGAATGGGATATTAATAAAACAGTCAGGTATCTTATAAGAACAATGCCATAAAAACTGTGCTATTTTTGTCTTTACAGTTTTGGTATACTTTGTATACCAAAGATCATAAAGCAGTATTTGATTTCATATTCACATTTGTGAGTTGTTTTATGGGATAATAAAATGATCTTCAAAGTATGGCTGGCAGATAATTTTTGAGCTTCATTACAGAGCCTACACTATTTTGATTTGCAGCTCATCTGATTGAAAGATGAAATAGTGATTAAATTCCTGATGTCCTTCAAACAGTGAAACGATAATTTTTCTTGCTGGGATTGCCATAAAATGATTAAAATATGTCCTGATTTATAAAGATTTCTTTTCATGAATTAAAACCACAGTGATGACAACTATTATCCATAAACAATATAAACAATTTCTTCTTTCTAACACTGCTATCTTTGTAATATAAGGTCATTTGGGATTATGAGGGTGGATGGTGTAGGCAAAGATAGCTCAAGCTCCACCAGAAGTGGAAAATGATCGGAAGGAATGTGCGGATGAGGACAACCGGCTATCTTGTTATCTCTCATCCATTCGGCATCCAACGGACCTAATACTCCCAATTCAGTAATGTGTCGTTTTGAATAAAATACATAATCTATAATTCTCTTGAAGTCAAAAGTGTAATTAGTGTATGGCATCACTCCATCATTATATGTTCTTGTGATACGAAATGGATGAGTATATTCATTTGTTGCATCACAATAATTAAATTTCCGTAAACTTTCTTTGTATCTAAAATCTTTAAAATCAGGATGACTGCCAGAAACTCTACCAGTTGATAGGAACTCAATAACACCTTTCAAAAAAATTAAAAAAAAAAAAACTGTTAAAATGAGTATAATTTAATTTTAAATAATCTAATTATATCATCATTATATATAATATATATGGACATAATACTCATCAGTTCAAAATTAAAATGCTTCATTATTAAAAACTTCTCCAAAAATGTTTACTTAATATAAATTAATCAAATGATAATACAGTAAGACCCTGCTTAATGATGATTCGATATAACGCGGTCTGCTTGAAGCCTAGAAAAAGCTCAAAATTTATACTGATTCAAATTATTGCAGCAATTCATTGATTATTCCCAAACACGAATCAATCAGCAAAAGGTGGCACTTCGTCGTAGCACTGTACTTTCTTTAAATTTATGTTTGGTGGAATTTTTGAAAAAAAACATATCATGGATACCATAGGAAATATTGACTTTGCTCGGCAAGAATTAGCTGATAACTTCTTCCACACTTTGTTCATGCAGTTATGGCTGACGGTATCCAAGAATTCTCAATGAGAAGAGCCTATCGCTGTATCGTTAGGCTGACAATTTGGTCAACCTAATGATACAGCAATAGGCTCTTCTCAATACAGCAGGACAAGGAGATGTAGACAAGCAGGATATTGAGGAGTTACTGTAGGTTTTCTATTGAGAGCCTTACAAACAATGACTTTCAAGAACTAACAGAATAAGGAATTTGTGTAAAACTGGAAAATAGTGATTCTGAAAATGAAGAATTCAAAGAATTTCTTACAGACTTCCTCTGTAAAAGTTTGGTAACGATAACCAAAATCATTGATCAAATTGTAGCGAATGATCCAGATTTTGAAAGGAGTGCAAAAACAAGATGAGGCATTTTGATGCAATCTCCCACTAATGACATTTGCTTAAAAAGAAAGAAAGAAAAAGCAACAAATGAAACTACAAGACTTTATTGCAAAATACAAGAATTTCAGAAAAGTCAGGATCTTCTTCACAAAAAATGAACTTTACATTTCTGTGTGTATATTTTTATATTAATTTGCATAATAATATAACTTAAAATTAAAGTAAAATCTGTTTATTTTTGGTTACATGTTCCCTTTCCCTATTTACTCTATGTTAAAATGACCTCGTTCAATGCTGTTTCGTTTAGCACTTTGTCATCTAGGAACGTGTCTCCCACATTGAGCTCCTCTTACTGTAATTGATTCCTTGAGCCATTCAAATTTAAAATATAAGATGGTGATTTAATTGCCTACCTTTAGCTCACATTATTTTATATATTTAATTAGCCAAGTTATGGTCTGATGAATCTTGTATTATCATTTATTTAATTTATTATTTTGGGCTTATTTATTTATTATAATTTATTATTCAGTAGTACATTAAAAAAAGTTTAAGATCATCAATGAAAATTGATTAGATAAACTATATTAATATAAAATGTGAAAAAATTGCCTATCTTTAGCAAGAAATAAAGGAGAAAATGCAACAAGAAGGATATGAAATACATTAAATATAGTATCTTCTTTGTTCAGTGCATGAGACATATCCAAAAACCAAGTTTCTATTATGCCTGTGTTAATTAAAGGATAGAGAGACAACATTTCGTTTGAATAGCATAAAAACTGTACTGAGTCATTGTAAACATGTTCCATTATGAGTAGCTTTTATTGGTTGGTTTGAGTGTTCCAAAATGGGTGCTAAGATAGAAAATCCTATCAAATGTGAGATGAGGTCAACTATTTGAATTCTCAACATAAAGCATGTTTCACCCATTGCAATTTATAAGGAAATTATGTACTGTACATTTATGCCAAAGAAGCAATGAATCACAGTTTCCATCTTTTAATATAATACAGCTGGATCCTCAAGCCAAAAATTAAATAGCAGGAAGGAAAATGAATCTTTTAACTATAAATTTATTACCAAATTTCAGGAACAATGAACCTTTAAAGTATGAGAAAACAGCATACAATTCCAAACAAGTAATAAAATCTTATCTCTGATGTCATCCAACTATATGCTGCCATTCATACACATGTACTACTGGATACATTCAAACAGAATGGTTTTGAGCATCCAGCCTATAATCCTTTCGTTACACAGGGATTTTTTTCAATACTGCTCATTTTCTGACTGGACAAGAAAAAGTTGCCCAGCAGTGGATAATGTCTTTTCTAGAAGAATTCTTTAACCATAGTATACAAATGCTTGTTTCCAGATATGATAAATATTTGAATCATAATATAGAGAAAGAAGATCATGGTTATATATTGTGCACATTGTCATGTTTCTATTATTGTTTAGTTAAGTTTAATAGAAAACTTACTTTCAGGATATTCCTTGCATATTAGTATATCACTGTTGTTTTTATGATCTAATTAATTCAGCACAATAAATTGCTAACTATCAAAGCAATAGACATTCAACTGATGATAATTTGAACCAATAACTTCTGAGTAATTTCAATTTTTCACTTTTCTGGCTGTTATATATAACAGAGGGGCAATGTGGTAATCAGTCAAAAATGACCCCCAAGATTTTTTCATTTTTGGACTTAGAACACCTTGAAATGTCAAGAAATGCAAAAAAATATTTGGGAGTGGTTTCTGTTTGTATTGATGTTAGTATGATTGTGTGCACATAATTTTTTTCACCCTGCTTGAAACTTAATAACTGCTATTCTTTTTGAAGAAAATTCCTGAAATTTTGCAGAGAGGTTTGTGTATTACAGGAATTGATGCTATTAAATTTTGGTGATTAAAGGTCAAAGGATGGGGAGATGAAGGGTGTCGTGTATCTCCAGCTGGATCAGACTTAATGACAATTTTACTTGTTATTAGCATTTACAATTTTTTTAAAATAAAACCAATCCCTATCCTCAAAATTAAGTTTTTTTTTTGCCATTTTATAATAGTTAAAAATATAAAAATTTTTTTTTTACTAAAATATGATAACATGCCACCAAATGTTGCCAGAAAAGTTAAGCAACTTGTTTCTGGATTTTTTGTAATTGGATGTTGTATCTGCAGTATGCTATTTCAATCACTCTCTGCTGCTACTACAGAAATTTTCTACGTAATGATTTAATAGTAATTTAAAAAGAATTTATTCCTATTGTACTAGATAAATTTTTATTTATGTTGCACATGCTCTAATTTGAAAGTGGATGAAATGCTGTAGAATATTCTGTAATCTTTTTCTGCATTCAATTTTCTTTTTCTTTCAAAACAGCAACAAAAGAATATGCTTTACACCTAACAGTGTACAACTTTTATACATTAAATAAAACATTAGAAAAAGTTTGCTGTAAACCATTTTGCAAATGAAGGAATTTCAAAACAGAATACAGTAAACCTGTGTAAACTGGAATTGCATGGCATCAAATATTTTTCAAGTTTGACAAGTTTCTGATTTAAACAGGTTTCTTTTTAACATAAAAAAATCATTCTGTACCAAAGAATTTTTCCATTTGGGCAGGTTTCTGTTTTAGTCAAGTCCTGTTTTGGACAGGTTTTACTGTATATATATTGCATTTTCCAACATTCTGAGAGTGGATTACCACCACAGAGAATAAACAGATCTGGTAGAGAAGCAAAAATTCTAACAAAAGCCAATTAATTAGTGTTTTTGAAGTCAGTGACTTTCAATTCTATTTGTAACCTTGAACTGAAAATTAGTTCACTCAATGAGACTGAAAACAAAATAAAAAAAAAAGCAAGAAGCAGGTCATTCTGCACAAAACAAATATGCAGAGATAACAAGCAAAAATAAAAGTATGGAACTTTATTGTAAAATTTCTCTGAAAGTTCGTTTTGGATGATGAATATTCACTGTTTTGCACTCAACAATCAATGTAAATGGTAGATTTTATACCAGTGATACCTTCTCTACACCTGTAAAGTTTTGAGGAAAACTTGAGAATAAAGTTTCAGTTTGGACTGCAATGGGACTGAAAGAATTGTGTCAAGTCCTAAACAGAAAATTAAGTTTTGCTATCAATATCCACTGATATTTAAATGAATGTATATGACACTGCCTGATTCCTTACATTTAAAAGAACTATTCTCAAGCAGAATAAGTCTTATGGCCAGATCAAGCATGATCCCACTAAGTCAAAACTGTACTGGATTATCTGTGACATGAAATCACTTTTTTTTTAAACATAAGTTTGTGAATAATGCTATTTTAGTTTAGTTAATTTAGCTATTTTAGACGAGAGTTTAACATATTAACAAAATAAAAAAAAATACCTGATTCTGGTAGAGAATTAAAATCACCACAGAGAAGAAGAGGAATGTTGTTGACATCGTGTTTCTGAGAACTTGGATAAAATACTGCATTGGCTTCTTCAGCAATAGTATAAAGTTCATGCATTAGCATCATGGTTTGGATAAGTTTAACATCACAGAATTCTGGATCCCAATGAATATGAGCTGTACATGCTAGAATTGGTTGTGCATGATTCAATTCTGGTTGGAGACCTAAATATTTATAATAAATATATTTAACAAATTAAAACTTATATTGAAAAAAAATTAAAATACAAATATATAAATTCTTAATTTCATATACATAATTATCTTACTTAAATATGATGATAAAAATTAATTCATATGTTCAACATAAAAAGAAATATACAATCATTTAAGATTAAAAAAAAAATTATGCTAAAAATTTTTTCATTTAACATATTTCTTAAGCTGTAGCAGATACAAGTCATAAATTAAGAAATCTACTGTACATGAATTTCTTTATTTGTGCCTTTTGCAAATTTTATATTTAACAATTTGAGAAATAAAGCATTCAGCCTGGTCTTTGTTTGCATTTCCATGACAGTTTTTGTTTGCTGATTTTTATCATCTTTTCCTCAATATCCTGTTTTAAACTTAGGTTTTTTAAAACTGTTTTACTGTATTTTATATTCTACAAATAAAGAAGACCTCACATACTGTACTGTACATTTCTTTTTGCAATTACTTTGTAAAAATTGGATTTTATTTAATTTTATGATATAAAATAATTTGGATATTATCTGATAACAACAGTTAATTGCTGAAATAACTAACACAATTAAAAGTCAGAGAACTATGGCAACTGTTGAAAGAAATGATGTTAAGTTTTTGAATAGTTACAGTATCATCTATATTTACTGGAATGTTTAAAACATGATTTATATTGTAAAAAGAAAAAAGGAAGAAACACACTGACAAATTAAAAATGTAAACAGTAAAATAAACAAACAAACAAAAAAAAAATTAAGACTTATAGGGAAAACATAGGACATGGCAACATCAACAAAATTAACAAAACTGAATAGCAAAACTTTAGGAAATATTGATACCAACAATATATATAAATTAAGAAGAAAGTTATAGTCAATTCTTTCAATATATTACAATTATCAAGGTTAAATTATAGGAATATTATGTAATCCAGTTTTTACCTTTAAGAGAGAAAATAATCTGATTATCAATGATAAAGGGTAGCTATTTCCTATGAAAAGAAACTGGACTTAAAAATCTATTTTCATCCAATCTTTGATATATTTTTTCATATAATTACACAGTGATATGTTTGAATGGGGATAATTTGAAAATAACGTTATGTCCATAAAAAACATATTAGTTGTATGAAGTTCAAATTCTGTCTGAATATACAGTATATTCAGTATTTGACCATCAGAATATATACTTTCAAACTAAATTTTTAGAATTGAATGTGATAAAATCTAGCAATTTATTCAATAAGTAAAATAACAATTTAATAAAATGCAAACTGGACTGGATTTGCTATTCTCTGCATAGGATAAAGAACAAAGCTGGTATGTAGCTATAAAGGTTATGAATTTGCAACAAAATATAGCACTAAACAATGATGCAAATTATCATTACAATTTTTATGTAGCATTTGTCAATTATTATTTTATTCATTATTGTACTTGATATATTGATACAATTCAATTACTGTCAATAATACATTCACAGTGCAAGCAATGAGACAACCGTGTGATCAAAAATGATCAGGAATAATTTAATAAAACAACATTTGAATTCATTCATCAAAATTTATTTTGTCCCCTTCAAAGTAATCCCTTCCCACTGCAATGAAGTTAGGCCAACATTTCTTTCAATCCTAAAAACAAGCTTTAAAATCAATTTTGAGAAACCCCTTCAGGACTCACGGTGTATTTTGTTTTATGACATCAATAGACTCAAAACGGTGACAGGAAATGGAAATTTTAGTCAAGAAAACAGGAAAAAGTCACATGGTGTCACATTAGGTGAATATAGAGCTTGCAGAACTGTATTTGTTTAATATTTTGACCAAAATTTCACAAATAACAAGAGCATTGTGAGCAGCTGTATTATCTTGGTGCAAAAGTTTTCTCATCACAAATCAGGTTGTTTTCTACAAACTGCTTCATTCAAAGAATGCAAAATGCTCGAATAATAATCTCTGTAGACAGTTTGACCAGTTGGAAGGAATTCATGATGCACAACACCATGATAATTGAAAACAGCAGTTAACATAACCTTGATTTTTGACTGACATTGATGTGGTGTTTTTGGTCTTGTTTAACCTTTTGAGCATGATTTACTTTATTGTATTTTTTGTATCAAAGCATAGATCTACGTTTCATCATCTGTAACAATGCATTTTAAGACCAATTTGCTTTGAGAAAACATTTCCTCAGCGACTTGAACACACTGTTGTTTTTGGAAAAATTTCTATGTTTTCCAGATGACTCAAGAACCAACATGTCACAAACCCAATAATCTTTCAAAATTGCTTGACAAGATAAAATTGATACTGGAACACGTTCAATAATGTTCCTAATTGTTAAACAATGATCACTGAGCACGAAATTTGACATGAGTGATGTTTTGTTCAGTTGAAGAGTCTACCAGGGCATTATTCAGCTTCAATGTGTTCTCTGCCTTCTTGAACATGTTGTACAAATCTCAAACTCTTCTTTTTGATAGACTATCATCACTGAAGGCTTTTTACAACATTTACAATGTTTTTGTAGTGGTAATTCTGTTGCAAAAACAAAATTTAATGCATATTCTTTGCTCAATTACATTCAATATTTTCAAAAATTGTCTATGCAAAAAAAAATTCTTTACACACAGAATAACACGTGCAGTTTAAATGAACCATTCCCAATACTTTTTGATTACAGTAGTATTTTTCATAAAATGGTGACAGACAATGCAAATGTGTTATTGCCTTCAATAGACACTTTTTCTTGCTATAATTCTAAAACTAATTATAAAAGGAAGATTATCAAAGTCAAACAAAGCAAGTCAATTATCCTGAAGTATATTAGGAAAGCTAACTTGACCTTAAACATAGAAGCTGTTGAAGTTGTAAAGCTAACTGGGGTGTTATCTTTATAGCAAGATGCAACAATTTCTAGTTAAGAGAGTGTCCAAATCATACCATTAAGACAACATAAAATCTTTACAAATTAAATTAAACAATAAATAACAAAAACTCCAAGGTAAAAGGTAACAGCTTCAGATAATCAAATCCAGGCTAGTCTGTTATACAAAAACAAAGTAGTTTGGCACGAATCAGCCGATTTTGTGGCAGAAGTATACATATGCAAGTAATGCAGCTTTGTTCTTTATCCTGCAGGGAGTATAAGAAGATATTATACTTGTTTTGGCAAAATAATTAACATAATGTTGTTCATATATTTTGTACTAACTGGATAGATTAAAATAAAAAAACCACATCTTTAAAAAATCCAGCAATAAAATTTACTAAATAATAATGTTTTTGATCAGTTTAACTGATCATCTTCAGTTACGATAAAATGTTCTTTGTTTCTGGTCTACTGACGTAAACATCAGAATACGTCAGTAGACTAAAAACTAAGAGCGGTTTTAAATTATATCCCATCTTTAAGAAAGATACATAAGAAAGCAGCCAGAGCTAACAATGTCGAGGTTGTGTATCGATACAACCCAACAATATTCAGAATTTTAAGAAACGATAAGAAACCATATAACCATAATTCGAAGATTTACTCCATCCCATAAATCGACCAATGTTTCAAATCAAAACTGGTCTACGTGGGTTCACTATGCATAATTCACAACAACGTCTCAAAGAACATAAATACACAATCAATTGATAAAAATCTTGATAATACGATGCTGGCAGCTTACTCGCAACATCAGGACATACACAAGTACAATGGGAGCAGCAACCATCATCAGACTCACATATAATATACACACTATGAGATCAGGAAAAATTGGAGATTTTTAAAGCGCACAAAAAATCCTGTTGCATCAACCATATAGACGTGAACAGCTTGTCTACCGCATGGCAGTCCTTTTATGAAAGTAAATTTTATTAAGGGACATTTATTCATCTATTTTTACTTTTTACTGTTTATTTTATTTCTGTAGTTATTTATTTATTAATCTCAACTATGATTTCGGTTATTTATTTATTTAAGAATTCTTGTTATCATTTATTTAAAAATTTTTGTAATCATGTTCTATTTTCATTGTAACTGAATCATGTCATGGTACCATGAATTCAATAATAATTATATTATATCATTTAATGTAAAACGTAACACTTCCAGTGGTATTCCAAGTCACACGAGCCAAAGTAGTAATGCGCAAGCCACATCATGACCAGGGGCACATTTTTTTTATTTTAACATTATTCACAATGCTTATAATGTCATTGTCATTGCTTTTAATGCAGTATGTGCCGCATTAATGATGTTCACTCCAATTCAATAACATTCTCTCACAGCTGGCACTTGATATGTTATGATAATACTGAACAATTAGTTAAGACAGTTAACATGCACATCAGATGTCAGAAATTAATAAGAATAAAATATTTTCAATTAAAAGCCTACAGTTTTATGAAATAATACTTATTTATAATTGCATTAATAACAAAAATAATGAAGCAACCAAATTACAATATTAAATACAGTAATTAGTTCGTAATTTTAAAATTAAAAACAGACTGTTTCCATAGAAATCCAAATAAGTTATTTTAAAATTATAATAAATATAACCAGCCCAATAATTACTTCAAATATCAAACAGCTAGATTTCTATCCACGTCTTTCTCAGCAACTCAATTAACTATATCAAACACCTGAATTTTTGCCGAGCATAAATTATTTATTACTCAAATGTTTTCAACCTATTTGTTATAGGCCATCTTCAGGATTATCGTTCCAAAATGGAATGCAACGTTTTTTGAATACGTTTCATTTTTTAAATTTAAAATTTACAATAAATTATGTATATTAAATAAAAATTATAAATAAATACATTACATAAATAACAATAAAACAAAATAGCATTACTAAATAAACACAGTAAATAAGGCTACGTATAACTACTACAAGTTTTTAAGGGTTTTTAATCTCCATGTTTCATGTACTTCCATGCTGTTGAAAGTGCATTAGCATCCGTGGCATTTAGACAATTGTCTTTCATTTTCCTTTTATATATTTCCATTTTCTCCATTTCTAATGCAATAGTTGGAGATTGGACCATTTTAATGATTTTTGCCTCATCCCATTTTACATTAGCTCCTTCCGTCTGCGCCATGATTGTCAAATGATGTTGTTGTGCCCTTTATTTACATTGTACTTGTGTTCTTGTAGATGTATTGCTAAGTCTCTTCTGGTTATACCCACATAATCCTTTGCTACTCCTAACTCGATTTTCAAACAGTATTTTATAAACTCCAGCTTTCTCTTGCATTTTTACTCCGTCTTTATCATTTAGTAAGCTATAGATGTTGGGTGCTCTTTTATATATCATTGTTGCATTTTTGTAAGTACTCAATTCATTCATCACTCTTCCTACATGCTTATTGTAATGTGAATTTGTTAATTGCATCCACCTTAGTATCTTTTTTGCCTTTATGCTGTCTGTAACTCTTGACTAGGCCTTCAATTGTGGCAGTTTTGTAGCCTAAATTTGTTGCAATTTCTTTAATTCTACTAATCTCCGTAAAACAATCTTGAATGTTGGTTGAAATATAAAACGTAAATTTTAAATTTAAAAATGAAATGTATTCGAAAAACGTAGCATTCCATTTTGGAACGATAATCCTGAAGATGGCTTATAACAAATAGGTTGAAAATGTTTGAGTAATAAAATAATTTATGCTCTGCAAAAATTCAGGTATTTGATATAGTTAATCAGCTAGATTTCTTTACAGGAATATTAAGGCTAAAAATAATTACTAAGTAATTTGGCAAAAAGTAAGCAGTTAGGCTGTCATCTCTTGTTAAATTTGATAATAAATAAAGTTTAAAATATACTGGAAAACAGATCAGCTGGGAGCAGCACTTGAAACTGCAACTCTTGTTTACCATGCTTAATGTCAATGGCCTTATGGAAGACCATGGGTGCTAAGTCATCTCAGCTGACACTGTAAGTGACTGATATGGTTATATTTATATTAGTTTATTAATTAATCAGTCTGGAAGAAAAGAGTGGATGGAGGTCCAGGTAGCACAACTGGCAATATGTCTGCATGGTAAGCAGGAGTTGCAAATTCAAATCTTGCTCCTGGCTGAGCTCTTCTTCCAGAGTAGTCTAAAAATTAATTTAGTTATAATTACTATATTTTCACAGAATGACAGGCATGCTGCATATAAATAAGGGAAGACTAGCATGCCAGACAAAACAACATCAAAAGCAAACAAAAGTATATTTAGAGAAGTTTATCTTATATAAAAAGATTTGAATGATGTAAATCATTTATGTAATGTCAAAAGCAAGCATGTAATAATGACAAAATAATAATAGTCTTCCTCTGTGTCTATCTCATTATCTATGAGACAGACACAGAAGATTATTATTATTCAAAATCTCTGAATTTAGAAAGGTCCTAACTAGGGTTTCTTTCCCAGGATTCCCGCTGTTTATTCCCTACGAGAAAAATCGTGGGAAATTTTATTTTTCTGGGAAATCTCACATTTCAATAATAGTTTATCATGTCATGTTTTCTTTCTATCATTTATTATACGAAAAGTTGCATCTTGAAGACTCACCTAAGAGAGAAATTTTGAGGTTTTATGCTGCATATTATTACTGTACCTATGTTTTACAAGTCTATTTGTTAGTTCATGTAATATCTATGTACTGTGTTTGCACATCATTGAACAGCAGAGCACTCGCTGAAAGTAAATATCACTCATCGCACTTTAGTTTCGAATTTGCATTTATAAGTTAAGGAATTTGTTAAAGCTTACATTCCCATTTATATCCTATCGTTTGTAACTGTAAATGTGATTATTTGAAATTTCTCTATTAGTCAATTACTCGTATTTTACAACAATTTTAATATAATTTATAAAATCAAATCATTGGCATTTTCAGCTGCAGGTCTTTTTGTGACCAAATTGAGAACTAGATTAAGTGATCAAAATATCAACCATTTTTGTTTTTTGAAGTCTTATTATGAAAATTTATAAGTTTTTACAAGTTTTTTTTTTAGAGAGATTTTTGTTTTCATAAATTTTTTGAGTATTTTTTATGTTCAACTGAAAATAATTTTTTTTGGAGAAGTTGTATGTTTTGTTCAATTCAAAATAATTGTCTTTTTTCTCATTAAATTTATGGAATAAATATATTTTTATTTCATCTTTAGAAATAAAAACAGTATTTTTTCATAATCATTATTATGTTCATTAAAACTCCCAATGAAATGCTTTATTTTACTTTCATCTTATAATGTAGGAGAACATAAATTAATTGAGCATAATGTGTTGGCATGGGTGAGATTAGCCCTACACTTTTAGTTACTTATTAGAAAATAAAATTATTCAAATTTATGATATTCCTGTATGATATTTTTTATTCATATGAAATTCTAATTTACTATCTCATGAAATTCTAATTTACTATCTCATCCCAGAATTTCCTGGAATCCCAGGAAAAAAAAAAATTATTTTTCCTGTAATCCTGCTGGAGGCAAATTTCCTGGGAAATGAGAAACCCTAGTCCTAACACAAACCTTATGAGAAATGGGGTCCCAGTGGATTTGGCTGAATTTTTATTGTTTTGTAGTTCTTGTAGTCCTGATCAAGTCTCCAGACACACAATAAGAGAATGGACAATTTTTCAATTATTGAGAGGCCACAATGCAAAAACAGTATAATTCACACACACATATTGTGAGACCTTAAATGTTTTCTGTTTCAAAATATAAATTGATATGTCCTAACAAGAGTTCCTTTTCAATCTATCAGATCTCAGAGGAATGAGTCTCTTGAGAGAAGAACACCTATGTGCCACGTAGTGTGTTATGAACCCAAATGGCATGAGAATCAATCTTGTATATATTGCGTAATGATTTACCCACAAGGAAATCTAGATAATGTTCCAAACATCAACAACATTTAAAAACACGTTTTATATTTTAAAACAAAAAAGATTTATGGTTCACAACATTTGTGAAAATTACACTGTTTTTGCATATTGAACTCTTGATAACTCAAAAATTGTCTGTATTTTGACTTGTGCCTTTAGTGAACTTCTGATCACGACCACTAAACTATAAAATATCAAAGATTCAGCCAAATTCACTGCAACCTATTTCCCATAAGATTTATGCAGGGTTCTTGCCTTAATTTGAAAGAGAGTGAGAAATATTACCACACTAAATGAAAACACACATAAAATTATGAAAGATTTAAATTTAAACTTACCATTTGAATATGCCCCTTCTTTAATTTGAAATAATGCAGCTAATCCAATGTTATCTTTAGTCATAACTCTGTTTAGCATATCATCAGAACCTTCTGCATTTGCCATTGCAAGTTGATTGAATTCAACTAGATATTCTTTTATTAATGTAAACCTAAAATAAAAAATATATAGAGAACTAAGATTATGGCAAATATATTTATAAATAAATAAACTTTGAATCAGTTTATTCTAAGGACTATAAGAAAAACTAACTTTTAATGTAAAGTACTTAGTTATAAAAATAACAACTATTACTTTCTTTACAAAAAAGTTAAGACTTGATAAAAAGTACATAAAAAACCATGAATAAATATTAAACTACAATCTGTTGNTTTTTTTACTAAAATATGATAACATGCCACCAAATGTTGCCAGAAAAGTTAAGCAACTTGTTTCTGGATTTTTTGTAATTGGATGTTGTATCTGCAGTATGCTATTTCAATCACTCTCTGCTGCTACTACAGAAATTTTCTACGTAATGATTTAATAGTAATTTAAAAAGAATTTATTCCTATTGTACTAGATAAATTTTTATTTATGTTGCACATGCTCTAATTTGAAAGTGGATGAAATGCTGTAGAATATTCTGTAATCTTTTTCTGCATTCAATTTTCTTTTTCTTTCAAAACAGCAACAAAAGAATATGCTTTACACCTAACAGTGTACAACTTTTATACATTAAATAAAACATTAGAAAAAGTTTGCTGTAAACCATTTTGCAAATGAAGGAATTTCAAAACAGAATACAGTAAACCTGTGTAAACTGGAATTGCATGGCATCAAATATTTTTCAAGTTTGACAAGTTTCTGATTTAAACAGGTTTCTTTTTAACATAAAAAAATCATTCTGTACCAAAGAATTTTTCCATTTGGGCAGGTTTCTGTTTTAGTCAAGTCCTGTTTTGGACAGGTTTTACTGTATATATATTGCATTTTCCAACATTCTGAGAGTGGATTACCACCACAGAGAATAAACAGATCTGGTAGAGAAGCAAAAATTCTAACAAAAGCCAATTAATTAGTGTTTTTGAAGTCAGTGACTTTCAATTCTATTTGTAACCTTGAACTGAAAATTAGTTCACTCAATGAGACTGAAAACAAAATAAAAAAAAAAGCAAGAAGCAGGTCATTCTGCACAAAACAAATATGCAGAGATAACAAGCAAAAATAAAAGTATGGAACTTTATTGTAAAATTTCTCTGAAAGTTCGTTTTGGATGATGAATATTCACTGTTTTGCACTCAACAATCAATGTAAATGGTAGATTTTATACCAGTGATACCTTCTCTACACCTGTAAAGTTTTGAGGAAAACTTGAGAATAAAGTTTCAGTTTGGACTGCAATGGGACTGAAAGAATTGTGTCAAGTCCTAAACAGAAAATTAAGTTTTGCTATCAATATCCACTGATATTTAAATGAATGTATATGACACTGCCTGATTCCTTACATTTAAAAGAACTATTCTCAAGCAGAATAAGTCTTATGGCCAGATCAAGCATGATCCCACTAAGTCAAAACTGTACTGGATTATCTGTGACATGAAATCACTTTTTTTTTAAACATAAGTTTGTGAATAATGCTATTTTAGTTTAGTTAATTTAGCTATTTTAGACGAGAGTTTAACATATTAACAAAATAAAAAAAAATACCTGATTCTGGTAGAGAATTAAAATCACCACAGAGAAGAAGAGGAATGTTGTTGACATCGTGTTTCTGAGAACTTGGATAAAATACTGCATTGGCTTCTTCAGCAATAGTATAAAGTTCATGCATTAGCATCATGGTTTGGATAAGTTTAACATCACAGAATTCTGGATCCCAATGAATATGAGCTGTACATGCTAGAATTGATTGTGCATGATTCAATTCTGGTTGGAGACCTAAATATTTATAATAAATATATTTAACAAATTAAAACTTATATTGAAAAAAAATTAAAATACAAATATATAAATTCTTAATTTCATATACATAATTATCTTACTTAAATATGATGATAAAAATTAATTCATATGTTCAACATAAAAAGAAATATACAATCATTTAAGATTAAAAAAAAAATTATGCTAAAAATTTTTTCATTTAACATATTTCTTAAGCTGTAGCAGATACAAGTCATAAATTAAGAAATCTACTGTACATGAATTTCTTTATTTGTGCCTTTTGCAAATTTTATATTTAACAATTTGAGAAATAAAGCATTCAGCCTGGTCTTTGTTTGCATTTCCATGACAGTTTTTGTTTGCTGATTTTTATCATCTTTTCCTCAATATCCTGTTTTAAACTTAGGTTTTTTAAAACTGTTTTACTGTATTTTATATTCTACAAATAAAGAAGACCTCACATACTGTACTGTACATTTCTTTTTGCAATTACTTTGTAAAAATTGGATTTTATTTAATTTTATGATATAAAATAATTTGGATATTATCTGATAACAACAGTTAATTGCTGAAATAACTAACACAATTAAAAGTCAGAGAACTATGGCAACTGTTGAAAGAAATGATGTTAAGTTTTTGAATAGTTACAGTATCATCTATATTTACTGGAATGTTTAAAACATGATTTATATTGTAAAAAGAAAAAAGGAAGAAACACACTGACAAATTAAAAATGTAAACAGTAAAATAAACAAACAAACAAAAAAAAAAAAATTAAGACTTATAGGAAAAACATAGGACATGGCAACATCAACAAAATTAACAAAACTGAATAGCAAAACTTTAGGAAATATTGATACCAACAATATATATAAATTAAGAAGAAAGTTATAGTCAATTCTTTCAATATATTACAATTATCAAGGTTAAATTATAGGAATATTATGTAATCCAGTTTTTACCTTTAAGAGAGAAAATAATCTGATTATCAATGATAAAGGGTAGCTATTTCCTATGAAAAGAAACTGGACTTAAAAATCTATTTTCATCCAATCTTTGATATATTTTTTCATATAATTACACAGTGATATGTTTGAATGGGGATAATTTGAAAATAACGTTATGTCCATAAAAAACATATTAGTTGTATGAAGTTCAAATTCTGTCTGAATATACAGTATATTCAGTATTTGACCATCAGAATATATACTTTCAAACTAAATTTTTAGAATTGAATGTGATAAAATCTAGCAATTTATTCAATAAGTAAAATAACAATTTAATAAAATGCAAACTGGACTGGATTTGCTATTCTCTGCATAGGATAAAGAACAAAGCTGGTATGTAGCTATAAAGGTTATGAATTTGCAACAAAATATAGCACTAAACAATGATGCAAATTATCATTACAATTTTTATGTAGCATTTGTCAATTATTATTTTATTCATTATTGTACTTGATATATTGATACAATTCAATTACTGTCAATAATACATTCACAGTGCAAGCAATGAGACAACCGTGTGATCAAAAATGATCAGGAATAATTTAATAAAACAACATTTGAATTCATTCATCAAAATTTATTTTGTCCCCTTCAAAGTAATCCCTTCCCACTGCAATGAAGTTAGGCCAACATTTCTTTCAATCCTAAAAACAAGCTTTAAAATCAATTTTGAGAAACCCCTTCAGGACTCACGGTGTATTTTGTTTTATGACATCAATAGACTCAAAACGGTGACAGGAAATGGAAATTTTAGTCAAGAAAACAGGAAAAAGTCACATGGTGTCACATTAGGTGAATATAGAGCTTGCAGAACTGTATTTGTTTAATATTTTGACCAAAATTTCACAAATAACAAGAGCATTGTGAGCAGCTGTATTATCTTGGTGCAAAAGTTTTCTCATCACAAATCAGGTTGTTTTCTACAAACTGCTTCATTCAAAGAATGCAAAATGCTCGAATAATAATCTCTGTAGACAGTTTGACCAGTTGGAAGGAATTCATGATGCACAACACCATGATAATTGAAAACAGCAGTTAACATAACCTTGATTTTTGACTGACATTGATGTGGTGTTTTTGGTCTTGTTTAACCTTTTGAGCATGATTTACTTTATTGTATTTTTTGTATCAAAGCATAGATCTACGTTTCATCATCTGTAACAATGCATTTTAAGACCAATTTGCTTTGAGAAAACATTTCCTCAGCGACTTGAACACACTGTTGTTTTTGGAAAAATTTCTATGTTTTCCAGATGACTCAAGAACCAACATGTCACAAACCCAATAATCTTTCAAAATTGCTTGACAAGATAAAATTGATACTGGAACATGTTCAATAATGTTCCTAATTGTTAAACAATGATCACTGAGCACGAAATTTGACATGAGTGATGTTTTGTTCAGTTGAAGAGTCTACCAGGGCATTATTCAGCTTCAATGTGTTCTCTGCCTTCTTGAACATGTTGTACAAATCTCAAACTCTTCTTTTTGATAGACTATCATCACTGAAGGCTTTTTGCAACATTTACAATGTTTTTGTAGTGGTAATTCTGTTGCAAAAACAAAATTTAATGCATATTCTTTGCTCAATTACATTCAATATTTTCAAAAATTGTCTATGCAAAAAAAAATTCTTTACACACAGAATAACACGTGCAGTTTAAATGAACCATTCCCAATACTTTTTGATTACAGTAGTATTTTTCATAAAATGGTGACAGACAATGCAAATGTGTTATTGCCTTCAATAGACACTTTTTCTTGCTATAATTCTAAAACGAATTATAAAAGGAAGATTATCAAAGTCAAACAAAGCAAGTCAATTATCCTGAAGTATATTAGGAAAGCTAACTTGACCTTAAACATAGAAGCTGTTGAAGTTGTAAAGCTAACTGGGGTGTTATCTTTATAGCAAGATGCAACAATTTCTAGTTAAGAGAGTGTCCAAATCATACCATTAAGACAACATAAAATCTTTACAAATTAAATTAAACAATAAATAACAAAAACTCCAAGGTAAAAGGTAACAGCTTCAGATAATCAAATCCAGGCTAGTCTGTTATACAAAAACAAAGTAGTTTGGCACGAATCAGCCGATTTTGTGGCAGAAGTATACATATGCAAGTAATGCAGCTTTGTTCTTTATCCTGCAGGGAGTATAAGAAGATATTATACTTGTTTTGGCAAAATAATTAACATAATGTTGTTCATATATTTTGTACTAACTGGATAGATTAAAATAAAAAAACCACATCTTTAAAAAATCCAGCAATAAAATTTACTAAATAATAATGTTTTTGATCAGTTTAACTGATCATCTTCAGTTACGATAAAATGTTCTTTGTTTCTGGTCTACTGACGTAAACATCAGAATACGTCAGTAGACTAAAAACTAAGAGCGGTTTTAAATTATATCCCATCTTTAAGAAAGATACATAAGAAAGCAGCCAGAGCTAACAATGTCGAGGTTGTGTATCGATACAACCCAACAATATTCAGAATTTTAAGAAACGATAAGAAACCATATAACCATAATTCGAAGATTTACTCCATCCCATAAATCGACCAATGTTTCAAATCAAAACTGGTCTACGTGGGTTCACTATGCATAATTCACAACAACGTCTCAAAGAACATAAATACACAATCAATTGATAAAAATCTTGATAATACGATGCTGGCAGCTTACTCGCAACATCAGGACATACACAAGTACAATGGGAGCAGCAACCATCATCAGACTCACATATAATATACACACTATGAGATCAGGAAAAATTGGAGATTTTTAAAGCGCACAAAAAGTCCTGTTGCATCAACCATATAGACGTGAACAGCTTGTCTACCGCATGGCAGTCCTTTTATGAAAGTAAATTTTATTAAGGGACATTTATTCATCTATTTTTACTTTTTACTGTTTATTTTATTTCTGTAGTTATTTATTTATTAATCTCAACTATGATTTCGGTTATTTATTTATTTAAGAATTCTTGTTATCATTTATTTAAAAATTTTTGTAATCATGTTCTATTTTCATTGTAACTGAATCATGTCATGGTACCATGAATTCAATAATAATTATATTATATCATTTAATGTAAAACGTAACACTTCCAGTGGTATTCCAAGTCACACGAGCCAAAGTAGTAATGCGCAAGCCACATCATGACCAGGGGCACATTTTTTTTATTTTAACATTATTCACAATGCTTATAATGTCATTGTCATTGCTTTTAATGCAGTATGTGCCGCATTAATGATGTTCACTCCAATTCAATAACATTCTCTCACAGCTGGCACTTGATATGTTATGATAATACTGAACAATTAGTTAAGACAGTTAACATGCACATCAGATGTCAGAAATTAATAAGAATAAAATATTTTCAATTAAAAGCCTACAGTTTTATGAAATAATACTTATTTATAATTGCATTAATAACAAAAATAATGAAGCAACCAAATTACAATATTAAATACAGTAATTAGTTCGTAATTTTAAAATTAAAAACAGACTGTTTCCATAGAAATCCAAATAAGTTATTTTAAAATTATAATAAATATAACCAGCCCAATAATTACTTCAAATATCAAACAGCTAGATTTCTATCCACGTCTTTCTCAGCAACTCAATTAACTATATCAAACACCTGAATTTTTGCCGAGCATAAATTATTTATTACTCAAATGTTTTCAACCTATTTGTTATAGGCCATCTTCAGGATTATCGTTCCAAAATGGAATGCAACGTTTTTTGAATACGTTTCATTTTTTAAATTTAAAATTTACAATAAATTATGTATATTAAATAAAAATTATAAATAAATACATTACATAAATAACAATAAAACAAAATAGCATTACTAAATAAACACAGTAAATAAGGCTACGTATAACTACTACAAGTTTTTAAGGGTTTTTAATCTCCATGTTTCATGTACTTCCATGCTGTTGAAAGTGCATTAGCATCCGTGGCATTTAGACAATTGTCTTTCATTTTCCTTTTATATATTTCCATTTTCTCCATTTCTAATGCAATAGTTGGAGATTGGACCATTTTAATGATTTTTGCCTCATCCCATTTTACATTAGCTCCTTCCGTCTGCGCCATGATTGTCAAATGATGTTGTTGTGCCCTTTATTTACATTGTACTTGTGTTCTTGTAGATGTATTGCTAAGTCTCTTCTGGTTATACCCACATAATCCTTTGCTACTCCTAACTCGATTTTCAAACAGTATTTTATAAACTCCAGCTTTCTCTTGCATTTTTACTCCGTCTTTATCATTTAGTAAGCTATAGATGTTGGGTGCTCTTTTATATATCATTGTTGCATTTTTGTAAGTACTCAATTCATTCATCACTCTTCCTACATGCTTATTGTAATGTGAATTTGTTAATTGCATCCACCTTAGTATCTTTTTTGCCTTTATGCTGTCTGTAACTCTTGACTAGGCCTTCAATTGTGGCAGTTTTGTAGCCTAAATTTGTTGCAATTTCTTTAATTCTACTAATCTCCGTAAAACAATCTTGAATGTTGGTTGAAATATAAAACGTAAATTTTAAATTTAAAAATGAAATGTATTCGAAAAACGTAGCATTCCATTTTGGAACGATAATCCTGAAGATGGCTTATAACAAATAGGTTGAAAATGTTTGAGTAATAAAATAATTTATGCTCTGCAAAAATTCAGGTATTTGATATAGTTAATCAGCTAGATTTCTTTACAGGAATATTAAGGCTAAAAATAATTACTAAGTAATTTGGCAAAAAGTAAGCAGTTAGGCTGTCATCTCTTGTTAAATTTGATAATAAATAAAGTTTAAAATATACTGGAAAACAGATCAGCTGGGAGCAGCACTTGAAACTGCAACTCTTGTTTACCATGCTTAATGTCAATGGCCTTATGGAAGACCATGGGTGCTAAGTCATCTCAGCTGACACTGTAAGTGACTGATATGGTTATATTTATATTAGTTTATTAATTAATCAGTCTGGAAGAAAAGAGTGGATGGAGGTCCAGGTAGCACAACTGGCAATATGTCTGCATGGTAAGCAGGAGTTGCAAATTCAAATCTTGCTCCTGGCTGAGCTCTTCTTCCAGAGTAGTCTAAAAATTAATTTAGTTATAATTACTATATTTTCACAGAATGACAGGCATGCTGCATATAAATAAGGGAAGACTAGCATGCCAGACAAAACAACATCAAAAGCAAACAAAAGTATATTTAGAGAAGTTTATCTTATATAAAAAGATTTGAATGATGTAAATCATTTATGTAATGTCAAAAGCAAGCATGTAATAATGACAAAATAATAATAGTCTTCCTCTGTGTCTATCTCATTATCTATGAGACAGACACAGAAGATTATTATTATTCAAAATCTCTGAATTTAGAAAGGTCCTAACTAGGGTTTCTTTCCCAGGATTCCCGCTGTTTATTCCCTACGAGAAAAATCGTGGGAAATTTTATTTTTCTGGGAAATCTCACATTTCAATAATAGTTTATCATGTCATGTTTTCTTTCTATCATTTATTATACGAAAAGTTGCATCTTGAAGACTCACCTAAGAGAGAAATTTTGAGGTTTTATGCTGCATATTATTACTGTACCTATGTTTTACAAGTCTATTTGTTAGTTCATGTAATATCTATGTACTGTGTTTGCACATCATTGAACAGCAGAGCACTCGCTGAAAGTAAATATCACTCATCGCACTTTAGTTTCGAATTTGCATTTATAAGTTAAGGAATTTGTTAAAGCTTACATTCCCATTTATATCCTATCGTTTGTAACTGTAAATGTGATTATTTGAAATTTCTCTATTAGTCAATTACTCGTATTTTACAACAATTTTAATATAATTTATAAAATCAAATCATTGGCATTTTCAGCTGCAGGTCTTTTTGTGACCAAATTGAGAACTAGATTAAGTGATCAAAATATCAACCATTTTTGTTTTTTGAAGTCTTATTATGAAAATTTATAAGTTTTTACAAGTTTTTTTTTTAGAGAGATTTTTGTTTTCATAAATTTTTTGAGTATTTTTTATGTTCAACTGAAAATAATTTTTTTTGGAGAAGTCGTATGTTTTGTTCAATTCAAAATAATTGTCTTTTTTCTCATTAAATTTATGGAATAAATATATTTTTATTTCATCTTTAGAAATAAAAACAGTATTTTTTCATAATCATTATTATGTTCATTAAAACTCCCAATGAAATGCTTTATTTTACTTTCATCTTATAATGTAGGAGAACATAAATTAATTGAGCATAATGTGTTGGCATGGGTGAGATTAGCCCTACACTTTTAGTTACTTATTAGAAAATTAAATTATTCAAATTTATGATATTCCTGTATGATATTTTTTATTCATATGAAATTCTAATTTACTATCTCATGAAATTCTAATTTACTATCTCATCCCAGAATTTCCTGGAATCCCAGGAAAAAAAAAAATTATTTTTCCTGTAATCCTGCTGGAGGCAAATTTCCTGGGAAATGAGAAACCCTAGTCCTAACACAAACCTTATGAGAAATGGGGATTTGGCTGAATTTTTATTGTTTTGTAGTTCTTGTAGTCCTGATCAAGTCTCCAGACACACAATAAGAGAATGGACAATTTTTCAATTATTGAGAGGCCACAATGCAAAAACAGTATAATTCACACACACATATTGTGAGACCTTAAATGTTTTCTGTTTCAAAATATAAATTGATATGTCCTAACAAGAGTTCCTTTTCAATCTATCAGATCTCAGAGGAATGAGTCTCTTGAGAGAAGAACACCTATGTGCCACGTAGTGTGTTATGAACCCAAATGGCATGAGAATCAATCTTGTATATATTGCGTAATGATTTACCCACAAGGAAATCTAGATAATGTTCCAAACATCAACCACATTTAAAAACACGTTTTATATTTTAAAACAAAAAAGATTTATGGTTCACAACATTTGTGAAAATTACACTGTTTTTGCATATTGAACTCTTGATAACTCAAAAATTGTCTGTATTTTGACTTGTGCCTTTAGTGAACTTCTGATCACGACCACTAAACTATAAAATATCAAAGATTCAGCCAAATTCACTGCAACCTATTTCCCATAAGATTTATGCAGGGTTCTTGCCTTAATTTGAAAGAGAGTGAGAAATATTACCACACTAAATGAAAACACACATAAAATTATGAAAGATTTAAATTTAAACTTACCATTTGAATATGCCCCTTCTTTAATTTGAAATAATGCAGCTAATCCAATGTTATCTTTAGTCATAACTCTGTTTAGCATATCATCAGAACCTTCTGCATTTGCCATTGCAAGTTGATTGAATTCAACTAGATATTCTTTTATTAATGTAAACCTAAAATAAAAAATATATAGAGAACTAAGATTATGGCAAATATATTTATAAATAAATAAACTTTGAATCAGTTTATTCTAAGGACTATAAGAAAAACTAACTTTTAATGTAAAGTACTTAGTTATAAAAATAACAACTATTACTTTCTTTACAAAAAAGTTAAGACTTGATAAAAAGTACATAAAAAACCATGAATAAATATTAAACTACAATCTGTTGCATATTTATCTGAACATCCATCAACAGCAACGTAATAATAAAGTAACATATTGTTTAAGTCCAATATACACTAACATTTATTTACTAACATTTGATGTAATACAATAAATGATTAAAAAAAAAAAAAAAAGGTACTGTTACTTTATAGATATCATAGAAAGAATAATATAAAAGTTATGGACTCACATGCTAGAAGTCCAAACCTAAACCCCATGGAAAATGTTTGCAATATGCTGGCAAGAACAGTTTATGAGAATGGGAGACAGTTTCAAAGTGTTACTGAGCTTAACCACTCTGCAGTGATTGACGGATATATCCAACAAGGGTGATCACATGGCACTGGAGAAGGACGTCTACATCCGCAAAAAAATTTTGCAGGTATCGCCAAAAACTAGCCAAAAATTACTGTGAAAAAAATTCACATAAAAAGGAATTACATGACAATAAAAAAAGATTTTTCTTTACTAGACATAACTGTTTAAAAATTTTTTTCCAAAAAGGAAACAAGAAAAACGTGTGGGAAAAAAAATTTCCCATGTTTATTCTCCACTACATGATAGCACCATATCTGACTAACCCTCACTACAAAAGTTAAACCTACAATTGTTGATGCTTGGGACAAATTGAAGCCTGAATACATACCTGTCAACTGTAAGCCTTTTGTGCATACCATTTGCCTTTTCAGGTACCTATCCATCTACATGCCCTTGTAAAAAAACCAAAATTATTATTATTTATTAACAGTATTATTTACAAAGGTCAAAGGGGAAAACAAGTAGTCCAAACATCCAAATTCATTGAGATTTGAAAGATGACTCTTGCAAGCAGCACCATATTAGTTTTGTTGAGATTGAGGGCTTGAAACAAGTCTGTAGAAGTTTGAATGATCAAGAGTCTTCACTTGCCTGCTTGATTGAATGCTCTCAAAGAAAAGTAAAGTAACTGCCAATTTTGTATAAAACATTGGTAGGCTGGTAATATTTAAACTATTACAGTTGTTGGGGCAGTGTGTATCTTAAATAGGAACTTTGCTTTAGGAAATGAATGAATATCATTCAGTCATTGCATCATCAGATGAAAAACTATAGTCAATATGAATAATGAAGAGGACAAGCATGCAACACCAAAGAAAACGAGCCAAAGGGACTGTACTGTACTTACATTGATAGATACAAAAAACTTTGCATGGGTAAATAAGTCCACTTGTGGTCCAAAATATAAAAAACACACTGCTTGTAATAATGACATTAAAATATCTGTAAGATGCAAAAGTGTTTGAAAACACCATGCCGGTTCAAGCACAGAGATAGTGTTGCTATTCAAACCAGAACTGCTTTTGTGGCAACTTATTTTCAAGATAAAAGTAAAGAAGTCTTTATGAATCAGGTATTATAAGCCTTTGTTACCACATTACTAAACTACTTAGATTGATAGATCTTAAATGTATTCATGATTTAAAATATTTACTGGTATTAGCTTACTAAAATCAAAACAATCCAAACTGTCACAATGTCTATACAATTTTTAATCATTTAAATTTTTAAAATGTGAGATCTTGTGAATATCATACACCTTACTTATTGTACTTAGAGGGTTGAGTGATATATTATTGATCTGAGTTTATTGTAAGGATCAATTCTACACCAAATTCATTACTCTATATAGTAAGGTAAAAATTTTGAATGGAAATCACAAGACTTTCACTCCAGACTGGATGTTCATATGTAGTTAATAGGACCCCTGGCCCCTAAGCTTTCTATATTTGATTTCAATTTTCATCTAACATCATTCTCAAAATTAATGAAAGACAAATGGACAGACATACAGATAACAGTCAGAATATATAGGTCAGCAATTTCAAAACTGCAGCCAATTAGGCCAGATAAAATTCTGACCTTTACAAAAATATGTGGGCATATTGTTTATGATTCAAATCCTAAATCTGATATTCTTTTTACATCACAGGCCACAAATATAGTGGTAGTTTTTATGACTCTTTAAAGTCTTGCTTTCAATCCAATGATGATGAATCATCAATATTTTGCAAGAGTAAGAGACTGTTTTGATGATCCAATGATCAAAGTATATTTGTTTTTATCATCAAGCAACAACAACCATTTTCTCAGAGTTCAATCAAATGCTTAAGAGAAATGAGCTTACTATTCATATACTAAGTAAGATATGCAAAAACATGGTGACAAAATTACTCAAGAGATTTATCATGAACAAACTTGAAAATGAACAACTTGGCCAAATAATGTATTTATGTGAGGACCCAGACAGAAGTCAATTTAGTGGTCCAAATGTTGACAATCAAAGGAGAAATTAAAGATCTACTTTTCCAGAAATGAACAAAGGAAGAATTAAAGATCTTGTTTGAACAAAGAAAGAATTTATATAAAATTAAAAAAAAAATGAAATGTGTAGAAAAGATCAAAGTTGAGGGAAACGTGGTTAGAGAGGAATCATGTTTAGTTGAAAGTTTGACCTCTCCTGTGTCCTATGCAGGGTTTCAAATTGTCACCAGGTGACAAGGAGAGACAAATCAAAAAGCAGAATAGGAGGTGAAGGGTATAAAAACATGCAACTCAAGGATGTAACATTCTTGGTTTGTAGCACTCCCCTCCAGGAATTTTGTGATCCTGTAATTCACTGAAAAACACAACAAATGATGTTCCTGCCTTTGTTATTGCCATGATGTAGTGGAAGGTGACATATATTGTCTTTGAGACATTAGATCTGGCAATGTATAAAATAAATAAATAAATACATTTCATAAAAAATTGCAAGGGCAAAACTTTTTAAATTTAGTAAATAAATAAATAAACAAAAACTTCTGTTAAGTATCTACTGAAAAATCTTCCATTTAATGATGAGTTACTTATGAATAACATTTTTGTGGATTACTGGGTAGAGTTCAACTTTTGTTGAATGCAGTATTTTGCAACAAGATTACCAATGTGTAGAAATTTTCTGCTGCTTACATGGATCAGCTATATGATGAATTTGCAGACTTTTTAACTGTTTGATCTACCTTCAGCCAACTTGATAGAGTGATGGGTATTTGGAATGCTATAACTCAGTGGTTCTTAACCTTTTTATATTCGTGGTCCACCAAATATTTCATAATTTTTTTGGACCCCATTTTTTTTTAAATAATTTATTTGGTTTCATTGCTTCATTGGAGAGAACTACACTGCATATGAAATTCCTTGAACTTCTATGCTTACAAACCCATATTTGATATAATCACGATCATATTTTCTAATTTTAATGTTACTTAATTTTATACATTCAGTTTTAGGACTTGTGGTTTTTCCATTGCATTTTTCACTGTATCATCATCAGAACTTTAACTAGTATTTTCTTCACTATATTTTCTTTTTGAAGGTCCTGGTCTGCGATTACTTACATTAAAAAAAATTTTCTAATGTTCCTTTATGTTTTTTGCTCATTTTTATGGGTTAATTATAAATAATTAAAATTAAACACACAATATAAGAAAGAAATGCACTATTATTCAATCCAAAGTTGATGCTAAAATTAAACTAAAACTAAAACACCCAAAATTTGTCATAAAAATTTTACATCTCTTTTGCAAAAACATTTAAATTTTCAAAGCCTACTATTTTTCCTAATTATTTTTAAAATTCTAAGCATTAATAGTTTCTTACAATTACTTTGGAATAAAAGAAGTAAATACTGCAGTGTAAGTAGCAAGAAATAAGAAATAAATAAAAAAAACTAAATCTTTCTTAAATTTATCTTTCTTATTTCACTTTTCAATACGATATTCGGTTATACACCAATTTTCTTTTTATTATATCCTGAAGGAAATTTTGCATAATTTGGCGGCCCCCGGCAAACTTCTTTTGGACCCCAGGAAGCCACGGCCCCTATTAAGAAACACTGCTATAACTAAACTGAAAGATTATAATGGAAAAGAGATTGAAAAGCTTGTGTATGTAATGTAAAAGAAGAGAGTATTCAGCATGATAAAAAGGAATAAAACTGACTGCAGTAGTAGCTTATGAAGTAATGGAACACTATCTTCTTTAATCACATGAAAGCTGTATTGGCTTAGTAAAAACATTAAGTGCTATAAACTTCAAACAAAAAAAACATGTTGAATAAAACTAAATGTGCCACTAGACTAGAACAAAAAGAATGACGAAATGAGATGACAACTATACTGTCTCATTTTTTTGGTACAGTATGCTCTTTGTTGTACAATATTGAATCTATTACTTTTTATATTTTAGTTTGTCATTCTTAGTAATATGCTAGATAAAATGTATTGCACTTAAAACTTTTCCATTTAAGTTTCATTCCATGTTATTCAGAAAGATAGTATTATGAATGCTCTGTATACATTATCATTGTTTTCATAATTTGTGCTGTATGAAAGAAAATACAATAAATCAAATTAATATGAATAAAAATGTGAGATTCGAAGGGAATAATTTAGTAATTAAATAATTAAGTTATATTTTAACATGATGACGATAGAAATCGAGTAAAAGGTTGGGTAAAGAAAAAAATTAGCCAAGTGGAAAAACCCACACACATACTATTTCTCCCAATTTCTTAATAGATAAGACCAATCGGATATCTCTCCAATTTAAAATTATTACTAAGGTTGTAACCAAACCACGACCTTAGTCTCTACCGGCCATTAATTTAGTATGTTTGACAACTGTTATCACTTTTATTGAAGTAAAATGAGTAACAATACTGAATAGTAAAAGTAATAAATTTGTTGAAACGTTCAATTTCTGACAATTAATATAAACAACACCCAGACGCAAATTGAACTTAAACAGGATTGCATCAAAACTCCTCTCGATAGTTCCCCCTGCAGGATGATTATAAAAAGGGGTTGCACCCACACCTTGGGGCAATTGTCATAAGGAAGCCTCCAGGCCGGTAACTCTCTTTGGACCTCTTCCAATCTCCCCTGTTGAAGGACCACTGGGAGTGATTGCCATAAGGAAACATCCTGCCACGGACCACCGCGGACTAATAGTAGACTGCATAGAAGAGCTCTAGCCGCCCATACCTACATCGCCAGATTTGCCTCATTCCAGACACCTCTCTCCATCCTTAGAAGAATCTAGGATCTTGGAATTGTCAACTCAGAGGTATTTTAGCTACATAATTGTAAGCTATCTCTCTTGGTTAGTTTAGGATAATGTATAATTTAAGTTGTATAGCATGAAATGTCACCTATGTAGTTAACCTCTTTATGAGAGTTATGAGAACCTCTTTATGATAACCTCTTTATGAGAAATATATATTAAATTTAGTGTTAACCTGTTGAATCCTGTCTATTTTTCAGAGAATGGACACCTATTGACTTACTCACCTCCCTTCCACTCAATTGTTTAACGAGCCCTCCTAATCACATAAGCATGAATTAGGATGCACTTAATTATCCTAACTAGTGCCAGATCTTGACTGGAAACTGCCATCGTGTTTCCGTTAAACTCAATCGGTCATCTGGGACAGCGAGAGCGGGTTTTACCAACCCATGCCAAGTAAGTGGTCATCAGAGATTGACCCATGGCTCCCAGCTGCTCACAAAAGTATTTCTTTCTTCCCATCTTCAATGTCCACTCCTTAGTGGAAATGTCAGCTTTTTTTGACACATTAGTCAGTCCCTACAGAATTTCAAGATTGACAGGTTTGTAAATCTCTGCTCTCATTGTTTACAAAAAACAATGCCAGACAGAGTGTTTGTTGTTATTCAGCAACACAGTGACAATACTGGATGATGACTTTATATGCAATGTTGAGATACAGCATCATGTCCGAATAAAGTTGAAACAGTTTATCTTGATACAGTTTTGTTTTTAATATCTGTAATGCAGCAATATCGTATCTTTTTTTCCACCATTTATGGTATTATGTCAAACTTTAGTATATAATTGTTGTTTTGTTTTTATTAGACTCAAACAATGTGTTGCTTTAGTTATTAAGATACTGTTGATGATGTCTAGATAAATATGAAACAGATCTTAAAATGTAAAATAAAAAAAAATTCTACGCTAATTAAACTTTTAGTTTTAGAACGATTCTAATTTATAACACAATTTTTCCATCTTACTATCCAAACATAAATTATGCCAAATAAACTGCTATTTAAAAGATTCTGAAAATTTAATTATAATCAATCTTATTTTAGTTGCATGTTATATGCTATAAAGTTCACATAAGCACTCTATTCTGCTTTCTTGAAACTAAGAAACAAGAAACTTTCTTGAAACAAGTTTCACATGTATAGAATTTCTATCACAATTTAAAGTATTTTATTTTTCTCATTTTATTTTATCTTTATTTAAGTTTTACATTAAATAATCACAGACTGTTTTTTGAGTAAAGATTTTAACATATGCAATATGATAATGATCCCAATAAAAATCATTTCACTTATGTCTCTTTTTGAAGAAATAAAAATGATATATTACAACAAAAGAATATATTACAAAAAGGATTTACTGTATTGTCTCCCTTTTTTCCTATTTATGTAATTGAATGTGTTAAGAAATAAAAAAGATGAAAAATAATAAGGATTACATTACAAAACTAAATCAACACTAATATAGATTAATATTAAAGATAATTTATTTAATTTACACTATATTTAAATAGTTTGTTATAAATTACAGTGATACCTTCAGGATACAAAATTAATCCATCCCAAAATTGAGATCGTATCATGAAAATGTCGTAAGGTGAATCATTTTTCCCCCATACAATTACATGTAAAACCAAATAATTTGTTCCAACACGAAAAACACACTCAAATTAAAGCTAAGTAGTATATTAAAAAAAAAGAAAAAGAAAAACTATAGTAAGGAAAACACTGAAAAATGCATTTTGTAGTTGTAAATGTATAAATAACCATAATAGAATAATAATTGATAAAAAAAAATGTAGTTTTATTTGCACTTTACCTTTGAGGATAGATGACGGTGGAGGTGTAAACTGGTGGAGGAAGAGAGGGAGAAGGGAAATGATACTAAAACTTAACTTACATAACATAATGTAAC
>NW_019384503.1:252200-262185 GCF_000671375.1 Centruroides sculpturatus | reverse complement strand
TTTATATATATTTTTTAATTTTTTATTCACTGCCTTTTGCTTTCTTTCTTTCACTTCCACCAGCACTTTCATTGGATAGAGGTCGCTTGGTAAAATATCTATCCAAAGAGATTTGGCTTTGCCTACTTTTTAAAATGTTTCTAAAATGACTTAGGCAAATGTCATTACTCTGAGCAGCAATACAGCCAGTGTGAACCTTTTTGGGATGTTTCTTTTCAATAAAATCAGTCACTTTCTGATAATACCTCAAGATTTCCTTTATCGAGCAAGATCCTTCCATGACGAAGCAAACACGCAGACTGAGACCGATGAACAGAAGTGAATAAAAAATTGCACTGTTAACTAATGTAACGTCATATGGTGAGTTTTTGTTCGTATCATGGAGCAAAGGTATGTTCAAATTTCATGTCATATCCTGAAAATTTCATATGCTGGGGCGTTCGTATCCTGAGGTACCACTGTATATTAAATTTCTGAGACCAATAATAATAAAATATTTACTTGCTAGCACGATAAAAAATTGCACATCCATCTACATGTTTCCTTTCTCCTTCCGACATTGTCTTGGCTCTGGATTTTGGAGAAAATATTCCACTAAACCCTTCTCGTCTTAATTCAGGTAAGAAGAAGTTGTAAAACTGTTCTGTTTCTACCTCCTATAAATTAAAATATCAAATATTAATCTCAAAATACTCAAATTTATTATTACACGTAATATAATCAATAATTAAAAGATTTAATATTAAAATTATTCAGAGAGCCAATATTTTTCAATTGATGTGTTAAGATTTTCATATAGAAGTCAGTACATTTAGTATCAAATAATTTAAATTTTTAGTTTAAGTAAATGCATTATACACTCAAAATTTATATGTTAATAGTAGTCAAAACATTTAAAAATTAGCCATTAGTTTAGTCACCTTCTGATTTATTCGTGTACGCACCAGATGGAAAAAGAAAAAATATTGTGTATCCACAAACACTCCAATAAATAAATAGAATTGAAATGACACTTTGAAATGTTTTCCCAATGAAAATGAATAATAATAATAATAAGTTTCAATAAAAATGATAAAATGTAAATTGAATTTTATCATAACGAGTTTGCTTGAATTTCCTTTCTCCTGAGATCGCAGCAATGCGCAATGGGTAAGCTAGTTTATTATAAAATAAAAGGTGTCAACATTGAAATATATTTTAAAACATAAAAATATAACCACATTTTCAAATAATAATATCATACTATTAAAGCAATTAATATGTTGTACCTGTATTCGCTTATTCTTTTGGAGTTATATACTGGACATGCACACTTCTTGAGCAATTTGAAAGGAAAACAACAACACTTATTAAGCATAAAAAATATCATCCAAAACCATCTATAAAAAGACTAACTTTTCCTTGTAAAGATGTTAGCCATGGGCTGGCTAATATTAGATTTAAATAAATGAAATGACCAATTTTTACTTCTGACGTTGAATGTTTAGTAATTTAATTTAAAACTTACACATTCAACCAAAATTGTCACCACCAACATTAATACTCTCTTCCCCCTGCAATAGAAATGCATTAATGCAATTTGATAGAAATCATGAGAATGAGAAGCCAAGAAGTCATTAAATTGTATCCTCTTCCTTGAAGACTTAGTGATAGTCTGTTGGCAAAAAGTATGGAGAATAAGGTGAATGAGGAAGAATTTTATTTTAATAATTTCATGTCCAAGCAGATAAGTGTTGTTATTGCTGCCAAAGATGACTACTCTGGGTATTAATTTTTCATGATCTATACCTCCAAATTTCCTGAAAATTTAATTATTTGTTCTTCCCACTATAATGTGTGTGTGTAATAAATATCATTCTGTTTTTTGCATTCCTTCCTGGTGTAGCAATTTTAATGGCCAATAGTGTATTATTATGTTATAATAGTTATATAAAATATGCTATTTTAACCTCTCACATATATAATTATTTAAATCAACATAAGTTTTATCTATCAAAATTTCATACTTCAGAATTATAAATGAAAAAAACAACAAAATATTTTAAAAAATTGATTCAGTAACATATAAAACTAATTTTTATTAATTAAATATTTATATAGGTTACAAAAAAAAATTTTAGTAAATATATCACAATCTAAGTACAATAATATCTAACTTCTTTATTACTGAAAGTGACTGAACTAATTATAAAATAATTAAAAGCAGGTCAATTTGCAAATGAGAACAATATAAATATTTCAAATTTAAATAATAATTTTTAAAAATCTTAATTCTACACATTTTTTAAAAATTTGGTTTTTACTGAAATACTATTTCTTAACTCAAACTAAATTTAACTAAATGCTTGAAATTTATATTTCATATTAATTAATGTACTATTTTAAACAACTGATTAATAATAATAAAAAAAAAAAAAACTTAAATTACTGTTGATGAAATTACTGTGCTATTTAATTAATTAATTAAACTAAGTTTCAAAATGAAGGCTTGACAGATTCAGAAGTTTATGATTCTGCTTCTTTAAGTTTTATTTATTTATTATGAATCAAATCTGAATTTCTGAGTAATAAAAATTTCAAGCAATTGACAAACAATTTGTTTGTAATAATCTAAAGATCTGTTTTCAAATATTATTGAAACAATCAAATAATCGGTAATGAAGAATAATGTGAGTAATGATCTGTCAAGTAATAAGAAATAATAGAAACTGAGTTTATGATCACAATAAGAATATTTTTTCTATACACTTTTTAAATAAAGTTAATCAGAATGTAATAATTCTGATGATAATGAACTGAAAACATTCAATATATGTTAAATATATTCAACCAATTCTGAAAATATTCAAATGACTATCAGTATGGAGTATATTTCATTTTTACTTATTTAATAATACAATTTTTTAACAAGACAATTCATGTTAACAATTTTTATTATGATATTTTATCATAGAATACAAGTAATACAAGCATCCAAAGACATATAAATGAGAAAAAGCAGTATAATTTCTATTCTTGTATATGTATATGTATATAGTATATGCACTAAACCATACATCTTCATTATTGCAACTTAATAAAACCAATTTTATTTGAAAATTTAATTTATATCAAATAATAACCAATCACATTTCTCCTACTTAAATATCTCTTAAATATACTAATGATGCAACGAATATTTGGTTACTATTCAGCTGAATATCTAAAAGAAAAAAAATAAAAATAAAAAAGTAAGAAATAACAAAAAAACAGTAAATTAATCATTTTGGTAACTTTTATTAATGCTGAACATACATTTCAAGTTTGAGAAAGTTATATTACCTTCCCTTTGATCTTTTACATAAATAAGCAAAAAATTGCACTAAGTTAATTTTTTAGGAGATAAAAAAAAAGGTAACAAATCATATGAAAACTACCTACTTATTATGTAGTTTAGTCATCTATATACTTGTGTATAAAAGAACAAGTCCTGATAGGATAATTAACGCAGAGCCAAAACTACTGGTTCTAGAATTTGAGGGTGTGTTCCTTTTGTAAAGTTTAGGTGTGCTAAGAAAAGATTTTACGAAATTCAACCATAAAGGGGTGAAAAAGGTAAAAAATTTGTATGAAAATTTTTACTGCGTGGGTACATTAGATCAAAACTTAGGTCATAAATTGTGAAAATAATAATAATTAATGATCTGTAAAGCATTTTTATGAAATCATCCCTTATTATAAACTTGAAAATTAAATGAACTTTTTTGTTTCATTGTAGAAAATTATTTATCATAACTGAAGTTCCAGACAGATTGGTAACCTGAACGGCCCCAGGCTTTTGCCCATTCATGCTAAGTGACTTTGATTACAAGCATTTAGCTTTCTGAAATCTATGAGAACAATTATTTGGCATTGACGGCTGCGAATTTCGCGCCAATAAGCTGCCAACTTGTTCGATTATGTTATCAACTCAATTTAATATTTATTTTCACATTTTCACTTTGCGGTCCTTCTCCGGTTTTTTTCCGTTATTTACACATGTAGGTCATTTCATTGTTATCCCCATTTGATATCATCACTTATCACATACTGCCATGACGCTCATGTCTGTCTGCTACAACTGTCAAGAATTCACGCGGTTGGCAAGCATAGTGACAGCAGGCCAATAGAGAGCAGGGTGCGTGATCCTTGCCATAATGCAGTTTGCGTGCCAATTTTCATACATGCATTAATCAAGCCAAATAGTTTGCCTGAATATTTGGCTATTCAGCCACACTCCTGGCCAAATATTCAGTATTCAATAGTATATTCGACCTAAGGCCAAATATACTATTCGTTGCATCACTAAAATATACCTTCAAAAAAATGTTTCATACCTAAGTTTATAAATAAAAATAAAATATACTCCACAGCATGTTGGACTTATACTACTATCTGTGATTATTATAATAAATGGCACTTACCTGATTTACTGTTTAATAAATTGTAAAAAAATTTGAATATTGATGTCAACTATTTCATTTGAAAGTAATTATCTTTCATTAATAAGCCATTTTGTTTTGACTTTTTTGTGTTAGAAGTTTTATATAGATCAATTTTATTATTCACAAGAAAATTCAAAGTTAGAACAGATATATTTGGCTTAATTTAAAAAAAATTTTTAGTTGTGTTTTGTAAATATTTTTTATTTCACTTATAACAAAAAACATAATTTGTTTTTATTTATAGCAACTAATCAGTTTTTACCATATTGTGTTTTCTGTATAATATCCATTTTATTTTGGAATCTAGTTCTATTTTACAGCAATTTTTTCAGCCCTAAATAAAATTCATAAGACTTATTTCACGTTTGTGGTTCAGTATTTATACAAAAATATAGTCTAAACTCATTTCTTGTACTTGATAAGAAGTTATTTATATCACAACAATAACTTCTAGCCTAGATCAGAGCAAATACAAAAAATATTTATAGGTTGCACTAAAATAATTTCACAAGATAACATTAAAGATAGTAGGTATGCAGAAAATTTAAATTTGAGTATAGAAGAGATTCAAACTTTTATTTCTCACTATTTATTGAATTAAAATTATTACTTTTGATTTTGTAGAAAAAATATTGAAGAATTTGATAACAATAATTTTTATCATAATCTGAAAAAGTTAATTAAGAGTAAAAATGTTAGGAAAGAAAGTTCATTTTTTTCTTGTTTGTTTGACTTTTTAACTAATTTATATAAAATAATTGGAAAAAATTTTAAAACCCGTTTAACATTTTAAATTGCAATTAGCTTTAAATTAAAATGCAAATAAATCATAATGAAAACTAACTTTTTATAAAGATTTGAATATTGGTTATTATTTTATAAACAAAGGATTTATAAATAACTTATGCAAATATCATAGCAAATAAAAAAGATTATCTGTTTTAATCTGTCAATATAAATGACCCATTTCAAGGATAATTGCATCTCATAAAAATCAAAAGGATTTTAAAGATGAGATCTTTCTATTCATAATTTTAAATTAACATAATATTTTGAATTTTATTCTCCTAGCACTGGCTAATGCTTATGTACAAAACACTGATATCATACAAATCAAATACAGTAGAGTGTCGATTATCTGAATCAATTGGGAACTAGGGTTGTTTGGAAGATCGATGTTTCAGATAACCGATTATGTACGAAAAAATATATTAATTTATCCCATCTTGACATTTTTCTNATAAATAACAATAAAACAAAATAGCATTACTAAATAAACACAGTAAATAAGGCTACGTATAACTACTACAAGTTTTTAAGGGTTTTTAATCTCCATGTTTCATGTACTTCCATGCTGTTGAAAGTGCATTAGCATCCGTGGCATTTAGACAATTGTCTTTCATTTTCCTTTTATATATTTCCATTTTCTCCATTTCTAATGCAATAGTTGGAGATTGGACCATTTTAATGATTTTTGCCTCATCCCATTTTACATTAGCTCCTTCCGTCTGCGCCATGATTGTCAAATGATGTTGTTGTGCCCTTTATTTACATTGTACTTGTGTTCTTGTAGATGTATTGCTAAGTCTCTTCTGGTTATACCCACATAATCCTTTGCTACTCCTAACTCGATTTTCAAACAGTATTTTATAAACTCCAGCTTTCTCTTGCATTTTTACTCCGTCTTTATCATTTAGTAAGCTATAGATGTTGGGTGCTCTTTTATATATCATTGTTGCATTTTTGTAAGTACTCAATTCATTCATCACTCTTCCTACATGCTTATTGTAATGTGAATTTGTTAATTGCATCCACCTTAGTATCTTTTTTGCCTTTATGCTGTCTGTAACTCTTGACTAGGCCTTCAATTGTGGCAGTTTTGTAGCCTAAATTTGTTGCAATTTCTTTAATTCTACTAATCTCCGTAAAACAATCTTGAATGTTGGTTGAAATATAAAACGTAAATTTTAAATTTAAAAATGAAATGTATTCGAAAAACGTAGCATTCCATTTTGGAACGATAATCCTGAAGATGGCTTATAACAAATAGGTTGAAAATGTTTGAGTAATAAAATAATTTATGCTCTGCAAAAATTCAGGTATTTGATATAGTTAATCAGCTAGATTTCTTTACAGGAATATTAAGGCTAAAAATAATTACTAAGTAATTTGGCAAAAAGTAAGCAGTTAGGCTGTCATCTCTTGTTAAATTTGATAATAAATAAAGTTTAAAATATACTGGAAAACAGATCAGCTGGGAGCAGCACTTGAAACTGCAACTCTTGTTTACCATGCTTAATGTCAATGGCCTTATGGAAGACCATGGGTGCTAAGTCATCTCAGCTGACACTGTAAGTGACTGATATGGTTATATTTATATTAGTTTATTAATTAATCAGTCTGGAAGAAAAGAGTGGATGGAGGTCCAGGTAGCACAACTGGCAATATGTCTGCATGGTAAGCAGGAGTTGCAAATTCAAATCTTGCTCCTGGCTGAGCTCTTCTTCCAGAGTAGTCTAAAAATTAATTTAGTTATAATTACTATATTTTCACAGAATGACAGGCATGCTGCATATAAATAAGGGAAGACTAGCATGCCAGACAAAACAACATCAAAAGCAAACAAAAGTATATTTAGAGAAGTTTATCTTATATAAAAAGATTTGAATGATGTAAATCATTTATGTAATGTCAAAAGCAAGCATGTAATAATGACAAAATAATAATAGTCTTCCTCTGTGTCTATCTCATTATCTATGAGACAGACACAGAAGATTATTATTATTCAAAATCTCTGAATTTAGAAAGGTCCTAACTAGGGTTTCTTTCCCAGGATTCCCGCTGTTTATTCCCTACGAGAAAAATCGTGGGAAATTTTATTTTTCTGGGAAATCTCACATTTCAATAATAGTTTATCATGTCATGTTTTCTTTCTATCATTTATTATACGAAAAGTTGCATCTTGAAGACTCACCTAAGAGAGAAATTTTGAGGTTTTATGCTGCATATTATTACTGTACCTATGTTTTACAAGTCTATTTGTTAGTTCATGTAATATCTATGTACTGTGTTTGCACATCATTGAACAGCAGAGCACTCGCTGAAAGTAAATATCACTCATTGCACTTTAGTTTCGAATTTGCATTTATAAGTTAAGGAATTTGTTAAAGCTTACATTCCCATTTATATCCTATCGTTTGTAACTGTAAATGTGATTATTTGAAATTTCTCTATTAGTCAATTACTCGTATTTTACAACAATTTTAATATAATTTATAAAATCAAATCATTGGCATTTTCAGCTGCAGGTCTTTTTGTGACCAAATTGAGAACTAGATTAAGTGATCAAAATATCAACCATTTTTGTTTTTTGAAGTCTTATTATGAAAATTTATAAGTTTTTACAAGTTTTTTTTTTAGAGAGATTTTTGTTTTCATAAATTTTTTGAGTATTTTTTATGTTCAACTGAAAATAATTTTTTTTGGAGAAGTTGTATTTTTTGTTCAATTCAAAATAATTGTCTTTTTTCTCATTAAATTTATGGAATAAATATATTTTTATTTCATCTTTAGAAATAAAAACAGTATTTTTTCATAATCATTATTATGTTCATTAAAACTCCCAATGAAATGCTTTATTTTACTTTCATCTTATAATGTAGGAGAACATAAATTAATTGAGCATAATGTGTTGGCATGGGTGAGATTAGCCCTACACTTTTAGTTACTTATTAGAAAATTAAATTATTCAAATTTATGATATTCCTGTATGATATTTTTTATTCATATGAAATTCTAATTTACTATCTCATGAAATTCTAATTTACTATCTCATCCCAGAATTTCCTGGAATCCCAGGAAAAAAAAAATTATTTTTCCTGTAATCCTGCTGGAGGCAAATTTCCTGGGAAATGAGAAACCCTAGTCCTAACACAAACCTTATGAGAAATGGGGATTTGGCTGAATTTTTATTGTTTTGTAGTTCTTGTAGTCCTGATCAAGTCTCCAGACACACAATAAGAGAATGGACAATTTTTCAATTATTGAGAGGCCACAATGCAAAAACAGTATAATTCACACACACATATTGTGAGACCTTAAATGTTTTCTGTTTCAAAATATAAATTGATATGTCCTAACAAGAGTTCCTTTTCAATCTATCAGATCTCAGAGGAATGAGTCTCTTGAGAGAAGAACACCTATGTGCCACGTAGTGTGTTATGAACCCAAATGGCATGAGAATCAATCTTGTATATATTGCGTAATGATTTACCCACAAGGAAATCTAGATAATGTTCCAAACATCAACAACATTTAAAAACACGTTTTATATTTTAAAACAAAAAAGATTTATGGTTCACAACATTTGTGAAAATTACACTGTTTTTGCATATTGAACTCTTGATAACTCAAAAATTGTCTGTATTTTGACTTGTGCCTTTAGTGAACTTCTGATCACGACCACTAAACTATAAAATATCAAAGATTCAGCCAAATTCACTGCAACCTATTTCCCATAAGATTTATGCAGGGTTCTTGCCTTAATTTGAAAGAGAGTGAGAAATATTACCACACTAAATGAAAACACACATAAAATTATGAAAGATTTAAATTTAAACTTACCATTTGAATATGCCCCTTCTTTAATTTGAAATAATGCAGCTAATCCAATGTTATCTTTAGTCATAACTCTGTTTAGCATATCATCAGAACCTTCTGCATTTGCCATTGCAAGTTGATTGAATTCAACTAGATATTCTTTTATTAATGTAAACTTGCTAGCACGATAAAAGATTGCACATCCATCTACATGTTTCCTTTCTCCTTCTGACATTGTCTTGGCTCTGGATTTTGGAGAAAATATTCCACTAAACCCTTCTCGTCTTAATTCAGGTAAGAAGAAGTTGTAAAACTGTTCTGTTTCTATCTCTTGAAGTGATATTATATCTGCAGAGTAATGCCGAATTTATTCATAATTCCTTTCCTTCTGTATTCCCAAGACAGAGCCCAACTTGGACAATAGCCATACATTTGTCTTGTGGCATATTTATCACACAAGACATTATAACACATCACAGTAAAAACACACGCTGGCCGTGTTCTTGTTGGAGGATTAATTGTTACCCATGGTCTTTCAGGTGGTTCTGAAGATGTAACTGAAAGATTATCTAGAAGAAATGATAGCAACTTTTGAGTCCCATTTGATTCACTATAAATGACAAAAAGTTCAGGAGAGAGTGGATTGCCTTTTAAACCAAGATTGCTTAGTTGAAATAATCTTCCAAGTTCAAATGGGAGGCTTCGAAGAAAGTTGTTATTGAGCAACAATTCACTCAATGAAACAATATCACCAAGTTCAGGTGGTAAATGTCTTAATTTATTAGATGATACATCTAGATGAGTGAGGCAACTAAGTCTAGCAATCTCTGGAGGGATGTGGGACAAATTGTTATCATTCAGGTACAGAGAAGTTAAATGATTCATTTTCCAGAGTGCCGGACTGAGATTACAATTTGTTCCTG